>NC_053164.1:31067578-31367578 GCF_016835505.1 Polypterus senegalus
AAGTCTGTCCACTCGTAGCATGGGGTAAGCTTCAAGCCAGGAGACTTGGTGTAGTTGCCGAAAATCATTATAAAAATGACAACTGTTGGGTTTTGGCACTTAAACAATTGGACTCAACCAATGCTTTCATCTATAAACCCCAAGGCTGAGCACACATTTAATCTCTATCTTAACCTGCCTTCTTTGTCTCCAGGAGGTGATACTGATGTTCACAACCACTAGCTCAGTGATGATACCATATGCAATTAGTAAAGTTAGGCCTGTCTTGGCATCTTCTATTTCCTGAATGCACATAATAGCAGTCTCCAACTGTCTCTTTTGGTTAGAGGGATACATTTACTTCAAAAATTTAGGATATTGAATTCATAAAAAGTGCTCTACTTGTGCTAGAAAGGGATGCCATGTTATTCCATTCCTTCCAGGATTTTTAACAGATTAATGTGTTAGACCCACTCTTTTGGGGATCGGTTAGGATGACAAACCAAGTAATCCAAGAATCTCCATTGCTGTTTAATTTCATAGGGACCCCCCGACGGGCTAATAACTTAAAATGAGACATTGGTATAAGCATTACTCATTTTCAGCATTGAAATTCCTGTAAAGTCACTCCCTGATTATATAACATTGGTTACACCTGTGCATGCTCTATGCGCTCTTTTATTAGAAGCTGTATATTCATGCAACTGCACGATATATTCCATTATATTAACTGAGGGCATGGTTTCCACTTCTCAGCCTTACTTAAGAATGCTGAGGAGTCTACATGGTAGTCTCCTATACAGCAATCTGAATGGGGAATACCCTGCTGAAGCTTGTAGCACCTATTGATAAGCAAACAAAACCAAGGAAATAAGTCAGTTCTAATCTCTCCCATCCTCTTGCATGACTTTTCTTAACATCTGTTTCACCACACTGCACCAAGCCACAGGAGTCCTCTGAAACCAAAAGAAGCCAACCTACCTGAAGTCCAAAATCTGTCTAAAACAGTTGTCCGCCCTGTCATCTTGTACAACATGGAATGCTGACCAACCAGATGTAAAACATCCCTTGCTGGGTACTCAGTCTGACTTGGCCTAATCATGTTGTGAACAAAGAGAGAGAGAGAGAAAGAAGATGGGAGTATGTGCTGAATACAGCACTATGCTGTACGCACCACACAACGAACCGCCCGGATTGGAACTCGAGTGCAGCTGTGCAGTGGGTGACACCTCAGCACCACACTGAAACAGTTTGAGGTTTTTACAGTGGCTGGAGTGCCAATCCTGCCACCCACCCCTGACCTTTCCCTGTAAATTGGAGGACCTGCTTGCAGGGCTGGATGTAGATTAACGTCATACCCAGGACAAAGCAATTGCAGGTTGAGGGCCTTGCTCAAGGGGCCAACAGAGTAGAGTCACTTCTGACATTTATGGACAAGAAGTGAGGAAAATCATGGGAGCAGTGCTTATCACGGACAAAATGTGCCTGTGCTGGTATGGACAAATAATCCATAGTGACGACCAGACAGCCGATCAAAACAACTCTGAGTCTTGAATCCAAAGACAAAAGACTGAAGAAATGTTAGATGGACCAACAAGTGTCATGGAGAAATACCTCTTCAGAAAAAACACACAGAGCCTCTGGATGAGCATTCAAAATATGACTTTACTGGAAAATGTACAAAGCTGTCTCATTTCAATGAAGTGCATATCGTCATTTTGTAGGACCTCATTCTTTTTTTAAATCATACAGTATCACATACGCAAAGTACTATCCTCTTCCTAGCTCTTCCCATGTCTATCACTTGGCCAAAACTGGACATCATCATTTCATATCCTGTGCAGGTGTCAAGAACTTATTCATTGATCAGTTCCCATCATTTCAGTTGAAACTAGGAGAACCCACACGTGAGAAGTGCAAGTAGTTCTCAAAGCTGAAGTTTTAAGCAGCTGGATCTCAAATGCAATGGCCTACTTAGCTTTCTCATAACACACATTAAACTTGACTGAGAATATTGATTCAAAAATTTTAATTCTCTAAACTAGCAGAAGACAGGGCCAGGCCATTGAGAGCACTTCCCAAGTGACATTGGGCTGATAAGGTCTCCAGTTACTTGAAGAATGATGTGCAGACCATTGAGCCCTATGACAAAGTGGGACAAATGCTAGAAAGAGGGAGAGTTAAGAAAAACAGACAATTAAAAAGCTAAAGGAGTGAGAATATATTGTAATATAAAATCTGAATTCTCAAAACTGCTTCAGACCAGATAAAGCGAGTCACATCTTACAGAGAATGTTTGACCTTGGCTAGAACACATTGAAGAATGATGTGCAGACCATTGAGCCCTATGACAAAGTGGGAGTTATATGCCTCCAGACAATTACAGAGCAAAGGAATTTTTGTAATATATGATCTGAATACAAATCTGCTTCAACCAGAGCCACATCTTACAGAGAATGTTTGGACTTGACTAGAACACATTAGGGATTTGAGGCCTCATATTAAGAGTGAGTTATAGACCTCCAAATACAGACAATAATTTTAGTAGACATCTTTTTAATAATATTTAAAAGGAATGTTTAAAGGGAGTATTATAATAATGAAAGACATTCATTATACAAAAACTGAGTTGGAACTGTTGCTTTTTGTCTGCGTACATGCGTCAGTTCACGTGTTTCCGGTGTACATGCATCTGGTTTCCCAGCTGTGCTGGTGCCATCTCGCGATGTCCACGGCTGTATTTAATGTTAGCTAAGACCCAGCACTTAAAAGTTTCTCTCGCAGTTTCGCTGTGTTTGTGCCAAACACCACCCTGATCATCTCATCCTCGTCTGCATAAGCACAGTCCTTCACCCGTGAATATTTAGCAGCAGTGTTTCTATTGGATTACTGCTGACGGACGGCCTTATATGGGCAGGCACTAAATTATGTGGGAGGCGTAACTCCGCCTCCCACAGGCATCGAGCAGAAGTCTATTATAGTATATGGACGAAAATATAGGTTCTAGTTATGACCATTACGTCTAGAATTTCGAAATGAAACCTGCCCAACTTTTGTAAGTAAGCTGTAAGGAATGAGCCTGCCAAATTTCTACCTACACGGGAAGTTGGAGAATTAGTGATGAGTGAGTCAGTGAGTGAGTGAGTGAGTGAGTCAGTGAGGGCTTTGCCTTTTATTAGTATAGATAAATACAAGCAATTATTAAGGAAAACATCAAGGAGCTGAAGTCAAGAACAGGTGTGTTAGCAAATAGTCAGCACAGGTCCAGACAGGGAAGATTGTGTTTCACTGATATGTTACAATTCTATGAGGAAGCAGCAAAAGCAAATCATAAGAAAGGAGCAGATGACATTATTTATCTTAATACTCTGAAGACTTTTGTTGAGGTGCCACATGAAAGACTATTGATCAAACTAAAAGAAGTGGGAATTTAGGGTGTGATCTGTAAGTGGGTACAAAACACAGGAAGAAAAGTGTCATGATGAGATGAACTTTTTCAGAACTAGGTGACATTAAAAGTGTTATCCCTCAGGGGTCAATAACAGGTCCGGTGCTCTTTTTAATATACATAAATGATCTGCACACATAATCAATAAGCTGCTTAAGTTTGCAGGTATACGAAACTAGGTGGGATGGCAGATAATACAAAATCAACTAAATTTATTACATGGACATGGAGAGACAGGGACAAAATAGCTTAGGTAGATTTGTGGCAGATGAAAACGAATGCAAATAAATGTAAGATAGCACATGTAGAAAATAGGAATGTTACATTTCAATACACAATAAAAGGTCTGAAACTTACTCCTTATGAGAAGGACCTGATAGTCATAGTATACTCATCACTGTCTACATTCAGGCAGTATGCAAAAACGATCAAGAACGCTGATAGGAGGTTTGGTCATGTGCAGTACAAGTCAATGGAGGTTCTGCTTAAGCTGTATAGCTCAGTAGTTAGAAAGATTTTCTTCAAACAAAGAACTGCAGACGCGTGGAATAAATTACCAAGAAGTGTGGTGCAGAGTAGGACTTCAGGGACCTTCAAGTTTCAATTTGATGTTATTTTGGTCAATCCAGGTGAATAGGATGGGTGAGCTCAATGAGATGGATTCCCTGTTCCTGTCACAATTCTTCTAATGTTTTAATGTTCTAAAATGTAAAACTGTATTGTAATGATATCATTGATGTAACAATAAGAAAAATAATTAACAATATAAATTTTTTTTTCCCAAACTTAAACAATGAAAAATAAAACCCTTGAGCGTAATAAATAAGATTCCTCAAATGCACATGCTGGATATATTATTATAATTGAAGGGAGTCCCTTGTAATTTTGAATACAAAATCTCTGTTACACAATTCTGCTTCTTACTTGAGCATGGTTCAAAATGCTCAGCATCTTTGTGCATCGTGGTTTTTTCCCCCAAAATGCTAGATGGCAGCTCCCCTGAAGTGTAGCGGTGCCCTGGATTCCGGCAGGGCAACCTGGGACTTGGAGTTCAATTTCTCAGCCCTGTTGTGTGCCGTGGGTGCCGCCAGGAGGAGCTGTCGAAGGACCTGGAGACAGATTCTTTCCTTATAGCCCAGAAGTACGAGGTAATCACCAGAATGGAAGCCCAAAGCACTTCCAGGATAAAGAAAATCTCAGTTCTTCATTAGACCCGGAAGTACCAGCCAGTCACATGGCAGAAAGGACAGAAGCACTTGCTGGGGGAACTCAGCAAGCTAAGCCGGAGTTGGGTGGTAGTAGGGCAAAGCTTTCTGGGAGGTGTGGAAGAGAGATTTGAGTATTATTTTGTGTATTTGGTTATTGTGCTGGAGATGCTTTGGGCACTGTACAAGAAGGCAAAAGAAATTAAACAGCTTCTTGGTGTTTTAAAACATGTTGTCAGTGTCTGTGTGTCGGGTTAAGCGCTGGTATAGCGCCATCTAGTGTTACAGTGGTGTAGCTGGCAAGATTCTGGCTGTCTGTTGCCAGAAACCTGAATAAAAAATTTTTGCAGCACAACCTGACACGACAGCGCAGAGACACAAAAAAGCCTACGAAAAAAGAACCTTCCGTTTTCTTTCGAGGCGTCATGGGAAAAAAGAAGACAAAACAGATTGGCAGTGTGGCAGAAAAACAAACGCTCAAGGATGTCAGCATCAGTAAAGAAATGGAAAGAAACAGTCTTCTGCGGGAAAAAAGTCTTCTGGATAATGCCGTCCAGAAGGAGGTATGTGCCGGGGAGCGACTCGATAACTTGTTCGAGTTAATAAATTTTGTCTTGCACGCATACCTCACAAATGAAGATGATCTGGAAGAATGGCACGAAGTTTGGAATAATCTCAAAGACAAGGATGGTCTTTTCAACCAGCATCCAAGTTATGAGGACATTTACCCGCAGCTTGCCGAAGCGGGACATGTGACCAGCCCCGAGGAATTATGGAAAGGAGAAGGTCAACATCATCCCGTCGGTAAGGTCGTCAATTCCCAGATGGACTCAAACTCCCCGAGGGGAAAGGGGGAGGGAAACTAGACACCGCTCACCACATTACAAGGTAAAGAGTTCCAGGACATGACTGAATGGTCCACCGACAAATTGAAACAGGCGGATCTCAGTCAGCCATTAGCTGCATCCCGGAACTCTATTCCCAGGTGTTCTTGCATGACCCAACGGCGCATGCGCCTGAGATGGGCATGTTTGCCGGCTCACAGCTGGGAGGTGGGGCTGTTAAACGCCATCTGTTGTTACAGTATACAGTATATGCAACTATATATATATACATATATATATATTTATGCATACAAGTAATGGAGCACTGCACAATACACTGTTCTCTGTACATTTAGCGTTCGTTTGCTCAGAAGGTGATGCGCTTGCTGCTTCCTGAGCAGCTCTTCTTTTCTCCACCCTACCGGCGTGCATCTCCTCTTCTTTCGTTGGCATCTTTTGCGTTAAAACCGATTAAGTCAGTGTTTGTGTTGCAATTGCTTAGTACGTTTTCCTTAATTTTTCACTTAAGCTGGCAGTTAAGTCTTCAATCTGCCTCAAGAATGATTTAAGATATGAAGAGGTAGAGGAAGTGAAGGTGAAGGTGGTAGGGAATGAGAATGGCGCCTGTACGCATGTGCCCCACGGCCGCCCTGCTGGCGACAGTTGATTCTACAATAAAATAAAATAAAAAGTGGAATAACCTTGGAAGTCAATCATCACCCCTAAAGTCTATAGTAGACGTCGCATAGTATATGTGTACCAAATTTCAGGTCAATAGTTCAAACGGTTTGCAAGCTACAGGTGATTTAAAATCCTGGACAGACAAACAGACAGCCACGGTAGTGTATTATTTAAGAAGATATATATACAGTATATACATAATATATACTGTATATTAACATATATTTATATACATATAAATATATATTTATATATAAATATGTAAAGGTGCACACACCTGATGAGCCCCAATAAGGGAGAAAAACATGCCATGAACTGTTTGTACTATTTGGCAGATACTGTATCACATATCTACGGATGTTTGCTGACTAACCACAAGTGTTGCCTGGAAGGTAACCACCCAAATAATATCAGATTGTAACTCAGACCTAAGAATATATATACTGTGGCAGTAGGGGGCGCGAGTGCTCCCTTGAACCCTCAGGTACCACGCCAGACACAAGGTAAAAGTCTCAGACTCTTTATTTTTCTTTAGCACAGTGCACCAAGCACCTTCCACTCTACTCATAAATTACACAACCACAATAATAATCTCTCCACCTCGCCCAGACACTTCGCCCCTCTACCTCCCAGCTCAGCTCACTGTCTGGGCTTTCCCACAATCCTTTTATACACCCTGACCCGGGGGTGTTCCTGCCCAATCAGCCCACAGTTCTTTATTCCTTCCGGGTCAGAGCAAACAGTCCTTTTCTTCACCCTGGGAGCACATCGTTTCTCCCCGTCACATGACTATGACGTACTCCCGGGTTATCGGGCACATGCGAGCCTACGAGCCCCCCTACAGCGACGCCTGGTGGCCCCCAAGGTATCCAGCAGGGCTGTGTATAAACACTACATAGTCCATGATGCCCTGCTGGAACTTGGGGCATAATCATGCTGTCAGGAGAGCTCCTCCTGGTGGCCTGGGGGTGAGGGCCGGAGTAAAATGATGGCAATCCACCACAATACATATATATATACTGTATATATATATACAATTTCGTATTAGGAATTTGTTAGTTTTTGCATACCCTTTGGGGTTCAGAGTGCAGGGTCAGCCATTGTACAGCTCCCCTGGAGCAATTGAAGGTTAAGGGCCTTGCTCAAGGGCCCAGCAGAGTAGGATCTCTTTTGGCTGTGACAGGGATTTGAACCGGCAACCTTTGGGTTACCAGCGCAGATCCTTAGCCTCAGAGCCACCATTCTGCCTCCGCGCACGGACGCAGCGGCTCGGTGCTCTTCGTTTCAGTGTTTAGTGTGCATGTGTGTGCTAGTATTACTACTTGTTTTACCTACATCTTGTCAAGCTGACAACATCTACAGCCGACAGGAACTTCTCAAGATCGGAGTGTGCAGCGAGGGGAGTGTTTCATCAGAGTTTCTCCGCTCCCGCGACATTCCGGCAGACATAGCGAGGAGTCCCGGCTCTCCGTGGATCATCATCCCCGTGGGCAGGCGACGGAGGTGGTGCAGAGAGAAAAAACAAAAGCAAGGCTGCAGGGCTGGCGCATTAGTGAGATTACGTAGGCAGCCTGTTAAACCACCGTTCCCCCGTATTTTTCTCACCAATGCCAGATCTCTTGTCAACAAAATCAATGAACTGAGGCTACAGGTGGCAACAAATAACATCGTAAAGAACAGTTGCATTCTGTTGATCATGGAATCCTGGCTTCACTCATTGACTCTGCTATCCAGCTAACATGCTACACTGCACAGTGCCATGACAGGACCAGTGACTCCAGTAAGTGCAGAGGAGGGGGGCTGTGTGTGTAAGTAAATAACAACTGGTGTACAAATACAGTGACTGTAGACAGCCACTGCTCCCTGAACCTGGAGTATGTGACTGTTAGATGCAGACCCATATATCTCCCTAGAGAGTTTACTGGGGTCTTCATTACCGCTGTTTACATAGCACCAGACGCTAATGCAAACTCAACTATTGAACTTTTACACTGCAGTATTAGCAGTCAGCAGACCAAGCACCCTGATGCTGTGTATATTGTTGCTGGGGACTTTAACCATGTGGATTTAAAACCTGTGCTCCCTAAATTCCATCAGCACGTCAAGCCACCAGAGGAGCTAACACATTGGATAAAGTCTACGCAAACAATAAACAGGGCTACACCGCTACCACACCTGGGCTACTCTGACCACACGTCACTGTTTTTAATCCCAGCATACATTCCACTTAGGAAAAGTGCTCCTATCAGCACAAGGGCAGTTAAAATTTGGCAAGATGGAGCTTCTCAGCAGCTGCAGGACTGTTTCAGTAGGACCAACTGGGACATCTTTGAACATCCAGACCTTTAAGTGTTTAGTGACAGCGTAATGTGCTATATTAAGAACTGCACAGACATTGTCACAGTGGATAAATGTATCCGGGTCTACCCCAATCAGAAGCCCTTGATGACCAGGGAAGTCCAGAGGCTGTTGAACAGCCTTCAGGTCTGAATATACGGATTTAAACTTTAAGTTTCCATCAGGGAAAAAAAGTAGTGTTTCTTCCCAATAAAGAGGCGTATCCGCGAGAATTAAAAGATTTGTTGTTTGGTGAAAGTGAAATCCCATGAGAGAAATCATTTCCCATTTGTGTGAATGCTATTGTCAGACATGTATTGGAGAAAGAAAGAAATGATATTCACCCACGGGCAGTTATACGTTGTGTTGTCACAATGTAATTCCAAACACGGAATCAAAATTCAGTGCGATACTGATGAAAAGGTAAAAGCGAAGAGAGATCGAATATATGGACATGGGTGATATGATAGAAATGCAGATCACATGGCACGGCAGCAGCGGCAAGCTAGCAGCTGATCGAGCAAAGAGGAGGTAAAAAGAAAACTGGATTTGCTTCCCATTGTATCACAGTTTAAGAGGGGGTTTCGGACGAGCAACCATGTCTCCTTGGGATGCGTTCAGCCCCCCTCTTCACAACACGAGCGGTCTTTGATCTGCCCTTTCTTTGAATTTCCAGTGCCTTATGATTGGGGAGTTCTGAGAGATGAGATTGTTTACCAAGACATATTGCTGCATGATTTTTCTGGGTGTGATATCATAAGTGGTAAACAGACCAATGGCATTTTTTAGACACCACATCGTAGCTGCAATAAAATTATTACCTTCCTTTCTGCTTTTAGAAAAGCCATATCTTGTGGCACCTGCACTCAACCTTTAAAGTCTTCTTGCTAAGTTTGTATTCTTTGAGCTGTACCAACCTCTCCTCTTCCATCTGACACCTCACTTTCCACACCAAATGTGATGCCCTCTGTTTTTCTGGCCAGGACATTGTCCCACCTTCACTTGACCGCCCTTAAGTCAGCGGTGCTGTTCACCTGGCTTGTCAATCACTTGTTCTGCACTCTTCTTTTCCGTGAACTTCTTTCTCATTGCAGCACAGTCAATAAATGCTAGCATAGCAAAAATTTTTAGCATTGAATTTTGATATTTTGGGTCAACAATTTGGGTTGAGACATATTTCACAGTCTTACCCTGATCAAATGAGGGAGTTGTGCCAGTTTTGGCAGAAATTGGTCCAACGGTGCAGATTTGCATATGGTACATACACACACCCACACACACAGATTTTGAGCTAATTATTTTAGATTTCAGTTCCATTCAATCAACACGTTACCCCATTTGGCTGCTGTGGTGGACAGCCGGAGCCTAGAAGGACCGGGGGAGAGAGTATTTCTGGGACAGTTTCTCCCCTGGACCGACAGAGGGCAGCCCCTTTGGTTTCCAGTAGGGCCACGGCTCATGAACATGGGAGCTCAACCTCATTGGAGCCCGTGGCCACTGCTAGAGGGCGGATGGATGTTTTCAGGGCCCTTTTTCACCACACAGTGTAGCGGGAAGAACCTCATTTGGCACCTGGAGTCCTTCCAGGTGCCGTATAAAGGGAGTCAGTCACCACCATTCAATGGCCAAAGGCAGGAGGAAGAAGATAAAGCCTGAGGAGGAGTGGAGGTGGAGGGACTGGCGGCAGAGAAGGGACTGTGTAGTGCTGCATTGGTGATTTGTGCACTGTGTGCTGAACTGAGAATAAACCGGGTGTTGTGTCGCTAAACCTGTATTCTGTCTGTTTGTGTCGGGGTTAGGGAGGCGGTACGTGCCCCAGGGCTTAAGGAAGGAATAAAGGAAGAGATGGAGGTTATCAGTTAAATTCCCAAAAACCTTACAACACTTCTCGCTCAGCACTTCAAAAATCAAAAGGTTATGTAAAGAAAATAAACACACACAAGCGCAAACACCTCAGGGTGGCATCCAAGGACCCAAGTGGCGCATGTAAACAGAAAACCGGTTGACTGATGGAACGACGGTGGTTTCCCTGGTGGCTGAGGATGTGCCCATGCTTGTATATTACAGAGCACCCTACTCTACCACCTCCACATTGTCAATTCTGGAAAATCATATTTTATGAGTTATTAAACAAAAATATTACTGAATGCACATTATGAAAGTTAATAAGGTCAGGCAGAAGTTTGGGAGCTATTTTTGTTTTCATTTTGAAATTATTTAGAAAAAAAATCATCTTATTTAACTGATATTCTTTAGTGGACTGGATGCTTTTACCACAATCCTGGCCTAAAGAAATGTGGGTTCAGAAAATGAAATGGAAACCAACTGCATGGTTCTGCTGCTTCCCGGTTCCAGGGATCTGGATTTGATTCTTGATTCATTCACTTTCTGTTTGTGGTCACTACCTTCTCTCCAGTGTCAGGTATTCTGGTTTCCAGTCACACCCCTAAATGAGCAGGTGAAACCAACTGGCTGCTCCACATCAGTCCTCTGAAAGTGGATACCTGTGTCTGCATGATTATTCCCTGCATTGTTCAGGCTCTAGCTCCCCACAACCCTGTAAAATGTTTATTCAGAAAATGGGTGGATGGATGGATTTACTTTTCACAGTACAGTGATTAGTTCTACTGCCCCAGTTTAAGTCCCACCTCACTCTATGTGGAGGACTCCATTTTCTGTCCAAATCCTAAAAATCAGGCAGGTCAAGTTGCCTTTGTACTGTATAAGACAGAGGTTCCCAACTGGGGGTGCGAGGTGGCATTTCAGCGGGTGCAACAAAGAGGAAGGCTGCAGTGATTCACCAAAACGGAGTGAGGTGCGTTGTTCAACTTTATCGTGGTGCAATTGGTGTCTTGCAGTGTGCCATTATTTGTAGGTCATTTATTAGTTAGTGTTCCTATTCTAAGTTATAAAAAGAATCAAGCACTGCGAGCTTCCCACTCTGGATTATGTGGGTTTGAGAGTTTTATATTATTTATTGTGTTTTATATATATTGGAATATAAAGGAAATGACAACAATAAAGAGTTGGGATACCAGCCTGGTCACCCCATATAGTTGGTTGGCAAAATAAAGAAGAAACACATAATAATTGCAGAGACGTATTTTCAGATGCAAGTCCAGTATAGACCTGACAATTGTTACCTGTGAATGAGGAAAAGAAATGTGTATTCTTGATGGTTCCTTGCTTCAGAATGAACATTCTTAAAGGTGAATAAAGTTATTTTAAGAGAATGGAATATGGACCTTGCAATGATCCATAGAGAAGGGCAAGGTCTAGTATTTATTTCATTAGAAGCCCTGCTTGTGAAATGTCACTGATTTTGAGGTTTGATTGCCATTTTTGTCAAAGGGAGGACAAGGGGGACTGAACTAGAGGCATGACCTGTCTGCTTACACTCAGCCCACTCAGCTGGTGGTCCTGGCAGTAATGCAGCAATTTTAACTGAGTGCCGCATCTGCTTTCAGACTGCAGTGTAGGGGTTATTGGGGGAAAAATCTCATTGACTGTATAGGGTGGTCCAGATCTAATAATGCAATTTTCATTACACTATAACTTATTAAGTTTATTACAAAGAAAATCACCTGTAAAATCCCAGACCATCGAGAAGTGTGCGAACTGACGACATGAAGAATTGTCTTCGCGCCAAACTGGAATCGTCCCTGTATAAATCAAAGTCATCCAGATGATCTGGATCTGCATAATTAGATCTGGACCACCCAGTATTGAATTGCTTAGCAGTGTGCCAGCACCCATTGCTTCACGGGGCTCTCCAATCTCCTAAACCACTCAACTGCTGATTGTGTCTCATTTCCTTTATTCTACGCAGGGTACCTTAACCTCTGGATCGTCAATGAAGTGTCTAAGCTTCATAGGGAAACATATTTGCAAGATTATTGAGATTTATAAAGGTAAATTTCTCATTTTATATTTAAACTTTATGCACTGAGTTAAAAGCTCATTGTTTTGTGTTCAATCTGTTCACCCACAGCACTGCATATGGTTCAAATATTTGAAATATGACTTCTTCATCTTCAAATGTGATAATACTTTTGTAGGGGGTGCAAACATAAATCAAACATTTTCTAGGGGTGTGGGGCATAGAAAAGGATGGGAACCACTAGTGTAAGAGGAAGTGTATCTGTGAAGGTAAGGGACACTAATTCGGAACAAGTTGCTAGCTCCCTCAAATAAGTGTGTTTAGAAAATGGCAAATGGATTTTCTTTTCACAGGTTAAATTTGTCCATCTATTTTTGAACTTGTTTACCCAGACCTGGGTTGCTGTTAGAAGATGCCTGTCCTGACAGCACAGGCCATAAGGTGAGGACGAGCAGTGTATACATTAACTAATATTTCTTTAGGCATGTTCACATATCATGTGAAAAGCACCTACTGTGACAGCCAGGTCTGTCTGTCTACCTGTCCATCTGTCCATGAGTCTATCTGCATGAAACACCTCATGGAATGATTTTGTTGAAACTTTGGACACTTGCTCTTTATGGAAATTTGTCAGTACAATTCAGTTTTCCTTGTGAATGTGTTGTACACGTTTTTAAAAATGTTAACTCTCTGTTGAGATGTATTGGCAAAAAATTCTGTGCAGTCTACGAACTAGTGTGCTGTGTCAATTTTAATATTTAACTTAACGTCAACTTGCATATTTTTTGCATATATATATTTTTACTTGTCCAACAGCTGCTCCTGAATGTAAAACAGTGGAACACCTGCAGTTGTGTATGCAGCAGCAAATACTCCTCGTCGCCTGACATGAGATGTGGCGGGGGCAGATGTAGGCTGAATTGGATGGTTGAGAATGATCAATTAAGGAAGGGACGATGTTAGATGATTTGCTGATTCTGATATTCTTTATGTATTAATACTGTAATAATGATACTGTTCATTTATTCATCATCACTAAAGGTAGCGACCTTGTGCTACTGCACCAGAATGCAGAGTCTGTTTCACTATCTGCTAACAGAATGCCTTCTTCTTCTTCTCCACCCCTCCTTTATCTCTGCCTCAGTCTCTGCAGCCCACTTCTTCTGCATCAGGTAATTGACAAGATGTTCATATTCATAAAAGTAATTAAAAGCAAGAAACTTCACTTAAGCAGAAATGTGTGAAAGATAACTCGGTGACACTTTATGCTACAGTGACTAAATGTGTACTCCCATTACACTAAAAACAACCTCATATGTGCATCATCTAAAGTGGGAGAGAAATCTAAGAAAGTACAGGAAAGCAGATTGAAGTAGACTGAAGACATGTGATTAGGAGAGACAATGAATATGTTAGCAAAAAGTGATGGGACATGGGAAGAGAAAGAGAGGAAGGCCATAGCAGAGTAGGATGGATAAAGTAAAGGAAGACCTGAAGGAAAAGAGCTTGACTGGTGAAGAGGTGTGGGACTAAACAGGTTGGAGAAGGCTGATCAAACACATCAGCCTCACATAGAAGTGGGAAAAGATGACAAAGAAGAAGATAATGATTGAATATTTCACTGACATTAATTTATCAGCCCTTAAGCTGTCAACACATATTCTTGGCAACATTTAGGGTACC
This sequence comes from Polypterus senegalus, assembly GCF_016835505.1. Taxonomy (NCBI): domain Eukaryota; kingdom Metazoa; phylum Chordata; class Cladistia; order Polypteriformes; family Polypteridae; genus Polypterus; species Polypterus senegalus. The sequence goes on from NC_053164.1 coordinate 31,081,616, forward strand.
ACTTATAGCACAGCTTTGTTTTGGAGGTGACTGCAGGTTTTTGCTCCAGCCCAGTTTCTTAATTAGAAGTCAATCATGGCCAATAACAGAACATATAATTTAATTTTATGGTTTTCATTTGGAACATCAGGTGATTCTTAAATTGTACATTTCTGAGTGACTAGTGGCCCAGAGAAGATAAGTACATCTTATTTTTCACCTTTTATCTTCCATTCTTTTCCAAATGTTTTACTCCAACAAGCACTTCATGATGAACACATACAGATGTAAATGGAAACAAGTTAGACTGAGAGTTGTTGGGTTCTGTGTCACTTTCATCTTATGGATAAATTGCAAGAAGTAGTTAAAACAGAGAATGAGACTGTTTTAGATGAAAGTAAGCAATTGTGAGGGAATCTTAAAAGGCAAGTTAATTAAAGTTAAGCAATAAAATGTGTCCTGAGTAATAACTGGCTTCAGCAGTCATAACGAGCTTCTAGTTAAGCAGTTTGGTTGAAATAGAAACCTGCAGTCATTGTGACCTTCGGGGACCAAACTTGAGCATCTCTGACATACAGTCATGTATACAAAAGCACCTTATTCAGTCTATCAGTTCATTCATTCATTGGATGACATTGTTAACAGTTAGTGGACTGGTGATGGTTGGGGATAAAGCTTAGGCTCAAATATGCCCATTTCAATTTTGTTCATCACAAACTGTCTAACCAAGGAGTCCAAAAGCAATGAGCAATCTCTGTTCAAGCAAACTGCTATCTGATTCACAAATTCTGAGAGACATTACACAGTAGTTTTTAAACCAGCTGTGAAGGTTGACAGAGACGAGCGGGTGAAATACAGGGAAATAGCACACATCTGGAGTCATTTATCCAATCAATCCTCCTCGGAAAGTGACGTCACTTCAAAAACAGTAACTGGTGTGAATCATAATTGATCCAGCCAAACTTTACATTTACACTGGGATATAACTCAAACAAGCAGATGTCTTTGACAATTTCAAGCCATGTTGCCTCTGTCATCTTCAGTGTCTGAGACCCATTCATTATTTGATGAGACCAGACTGGATATGTATAGGACAATTGGTTAGGTTAAAAGCACATGCTTTGGTAACAATAGGAATTGACTCAGGACCTGCTGACCAAAAAATTCATGTTAGTCAATAAAAAACACATAATACACATAACAAAACAAAATACAACAACAACAAAGGTGAAAGTTGTGAAATGTGTGACATTTTATAGGTGTGTAATTTGCATTAAGTTTGCATATTAAACAATAAACAAGGGAATCTTACACTTCATGAGTTTTTAGTTAACCATTTCTCCTTTTCTGCCCAGTGCAAGTTGCTGTGGGTCCTTAAATGTGGGTACATTTATTATGCTGCTTAATCTCAGTAAAAAAGTAGCTTATATTATATTAAGAGGCCATCCTTTAATGCTGATCAAGCACACAAGAAAATTTTGCACCATTTCACTTACAGTATATAATACTGATAGCATAACATAGTGGATAAGGCTGAGAATCCTAAAGTTTCTGTGACAGAGAATAGAAATTGAATCTGCCTGTGCTCACCAGAAAAAAAAAAAAAATTAAACTTATGGTGATATGTAGTTGCACTTGTGAAATGGCTTGCGGTTGTGTTTCTCTTCATTTCTTGTAGCGAATCTGCTCGGTAACCTTATTTGCCAAATTTTTGCCAAAATTTTCTGTGTAGCTGAGAAATGCTGAATTAATGTGCTCTCAGACAGATGGTAAATCTGAGTTGTTGAGTCAGAAGTATTACGTGAACAGTCAACAAACTCGAAGTTACCACTCGGACAATTTGGGCAAAGTAAAGCTACCCGAATTGTACGAGTTATGATGTAATGCCGACCTTTCACCTTAAGGCAATTGTTTAAAATAAAACATATAACCAGGTCAGCACAGAATGCCATTTTTTTGGTTGAATTGCATTCGGAGCGAAGAGATACATACTGTATATGATACATTTATTTAGCTTTTTATGTCCACAAAAGTTTTTTTTTTTTTGCAAAACAAATCAACAATGACCTTGCATTTTCCCTAAACAAAAAGGCAAAGTTAAAAGGAAAATTGTAAAGAAAAGCTAAAGTTTAAGTAGTGGTCAGTACCAGCATAGACAAAAGGGAAGTAATTACAAGAAACAAAATCTTAATCAAAAGAAATGAAGCTAAAATTGGAATGTGTTTGTTACCCTTTCCCTGTGCCAAATCGACTAACATCACTATTTACTCTTAGTTTTATTTAACAGTTGGAATATCCATAAATAACCAAACACCATCATTTTAAGTAGGATCATCCACTACAATAAATTATGTGGTTGGACACAATACAGTTGCCATCAACAAAATGCCATCTCTCTATTATAATAAAAAAATCTTGGGTCGAGACGTGATCATCTCGGAAAGACACTCTGACGTCCCGCGAGACTAGACTTTACAACCTTCGGAAACAAGACCCGTGAGACGGTGACTTTTGTATGTCACGCCCTACTTACAAACAATTTAAAACAAGATCACGGACATCTAACCTCTCAATTGTTGGAATGCTTTTGGCAGACACACTTCATGTGCTCCCAGCTCTTAAAAATTGTATACGTTCTATGACTTCATAAAGACATTCAAAAACGTTTACGTGATACACATGCAGAGCTGGTTAGCGATTATAAAGCAGTGGAATTCAAGACTCAAAAAAACATTGGCCTGATACACATGCAAGAAAGTAGCAAAATTCGAAAGTATAAAAAAAAAAGAAAGTAAAGATTGAATTAGCATAAACAAACGGAAATTATTACTAATTATTATTAAATATAGGAACAGCAAAAAGAGATTGAATATATGGACATAGGTGATATGTCAGAAGTATGTAGATATTGTAAGGCTTTAAAGTTTAAGTCAGAGACTTGTAGATTGTCTAATTCATGTTGCCATCAGGGAAAAGTAGTGTTGGCTCCCAATGAAGAGGCGTATCTGCGAGAATTAAAATATTTGCTGTTTGGTGAAAGTGAAATCCACAAACACTACAGGCAAAATATCCAAGTCTACAATAAATTTTCGCAATCGCATCATTCAATGCTCAAAACATAGATTAACGCAATAATGGACCATACGCTATGAGACAATGTGGTCCCACAACAATTAAAGCAACAAGTTTAATTTTGAAGAAACCACAATTCGGTCAGGTGTTTATGATCACAGAGAAGTGATGCAACATAGAATCAAAAGAGTATGTAGCAATTCCCATGAAAATAATAATCTCTTTAAATTGTATATCCGGATAACCAAACCCGGGGGTAGTCAAGCAAAGCGAGCAGGGGGTAGAGCCCCCTAGTCTTAAAGAAAATCAACCATGAGGACAAAAAAATTTAAAAAGGAAACATTCAAAATTACTAAGATTTTCCAAAGGCTATCCATTGCACAAAATAATTATGAAAAGTAATATTAAGGATCAAAGATTAAGATTATAACATTATGCACTTCAGATTCATGAAACTGAAATGGAGGCTTTGTTGACTCACAGAAGAAGTCTGGATAATGTGTTGAGTCTACTTAGCTACTAGCAAACCAGACAGGTCTGATGGATTGGACGGTCTCCTCTTGCTAGTAAAATCAATGTTTTTATGTAAATATTGTTTATTTGCATATTGGAGGATGGATGACATGTTTAATTCCAAAGTAGAGACATCCATTTTTCTGAAACTTCAAGAGGGGGAAATCTACAAGTAAATTTGTAATTATATCCCTGAAACTATACAATCTACTTAATTTAGTTTTCAGTGCTTCCATGTTAACAAAGTATGATAATTATGTAGAATATGATGTAATGGTGTGTAACCCAATGCAGAAATTCAATATTTTTTAAATAGCAGTCACAGTTTAACACTTTTTAATTATATCTAATAACTAACTAACTTAGCACTGTTCTGTAGTGCGGTCAAGCACATTCCGGGGTCCTCGGCAATATGTGATTTTATTAAAAACAGTGTGCTCAGGCTTTGTTTTTATTTTACCCAACAAGAATAAATAATTTGAATACTCCAGGTGGCAATCAAAACTAACACTGACCTTAAAGAATTTAAAATAGAAGAGTCAGATGTGCTTCAAACTCTGAATATGTTAAGACTAGTAAAATCTCAGGACCTGAGAGAACTATAATTACTGTACTCAAATAAATTACATAATTTCAGCCTTTACATAAACTTTTAGTAAGCATTTTTTAACAGACTACAAATAGGAGAAGTATCTGATGATTGGAAAGCTGCAAATATGACTCCAATCTACAGGAAGGGAGACAAAATGGATCTTGCCAATTACATCCAATAAGTGTTACTTCTACATCATTCAAACTTTTGGAAACTGTAACAACAGATAAACCAGGAAAGTACCGGAATGAAAATAGTACACTCAATAAGAGGCTATGTGAGTTTATGAGAGAGAGATCCTGTAAACCAATCTGTTACACAAAAAAAGTAATACTGAGGAGCAGGGAGGTCTATATTAGATTTATAACAATATGGCTGACTCAAAGGCAGGTTTCATTTTGCTCCACATTGTGTCAGACACACTCTGGTCCCCCAGGAGTCATATCTTCCATACACAATATTGATTCTCTATTATCAAAGGTGGTCTCTTGTCCCTAGCAATGAGAGTATTAATGTTGTACCTGTCATCTGGGTGTTTTATTTGGGGGTATATGTGTGCAGTTGTGTAGCACGGCATCCCAAAGGTGCTAATGGGTGAATAGGCTGATCGTATGTTCACATGCTGGTTTCCTCATTAGCACTTTGGGAACCATATTTACAACGCCTGTGCCAGTTTGAATATAACAGAAGCCTGAGTAAGAAGAAATGAGATCCAAGGAGAAGGGAGAAAGAAACAAAAAAATGGAAACCAGAAGGTTAAACAAAAGGAAACAAAGAAAGGAAGAGCAGGGTCATCACTGAGCCAAGGATAGATCCTAACTTTGGTTTTGAACCTTAAACCTTTGATTGGATTCATTATTTATGGAAATTGTTACCTCTGATGAAAGACACTTTTTATTATTTAAACTGGGGTTTTTTTTGTTATTTTTTTATGATTATTTTTAAGATTATGCACAATACTTTTGCTGAACACGGTTTGATTTGCTGATAATTAAAAGCACTACTTGCCCATTAGCACCTACATTTGCTGTAACATGTCCACATTGCCCAATCCTTCTTGGTACTTAACTATCAGTATCCGATTTTCAAGGAGGTAATGCCAGCTGCGAGCAACCTGGGGATCACATGCAGTAGTTAGAGTCCTGGGTCTAAATCCTGGCCCAGTCATTGTGGATTGTGCACAATACCCATGCATTTGTGCCAGATGTTCTCAGTTTACTCTGGTTAACTGTCTCTGTCTCCAAAACATGCAGGTTAGATTAATTGTTGACTATAAGTAGGCAGCACAATTATGTGTGGTGCCCTACCTTGTAACTGATGAATTTAAACCATATTACTTCAACTGGATCAAGCATCTTATATATAAATGTCTACACGTGGAAGTGTGTGTGTTTGTCTCTCCGGCCCAGAAGTGCAAAGCTACAGCATGAAGCTCAAAGAAAGCAACTCTGTCGCCGAAGTGAAACTGCAGAGAAAAGAGAGCAACTCGCTTAGTCGCTAATACACAAGTGAGACAAACACATCGGCAAAACAGTATCCCTTTGACTTTTCTTCCCGCCGCTAATACATAAGCGAGGTGAGCATGCTGGCAAAGCGAAACCTACAAAGAAAGACACATTCACTTAGACGCTAATACACATGTGAGGCGAGCACGTTGGTAAAACAAAACCTCCTAGAAAAGAGATGCCCAGAGTAGTTCCTTTCAATTACCTGACATCTCTACATTTCATTTTTTTTTCTGACAATTTCAATAGTTTCTAGGACCCCAGGCTTTTTACAGCACAGGAATACATAGCTAGTGTTTGTTAAAAAAATAACGAATGTTGTCTAGTTGCATCCAATACTTATGGAAACAATCAATCAATGTTAAGATTGCACAAGTATGCATGTTTTTGTTTTTAAAATATAAGAAGTTGTCATGATAATCAGGAAATTCAAGCAAGCGTTATCTATTCATTGCTCCAAGCCTATCAAAAAGCACGGTGGTTAGTGGTTGGCTTTGCTGTGACTTCAGGAATTTTCCATTGAGATAGTTGAGCTCCTTCACCCTCGCAGCCTCTAGGTCTACTTAGGTCCTCTAGCACTGCACGGACTGCTAATGGTCTTCAGACTCAGACTAACCCTAACCCTAACCCTAACTATGTACATGGATTGCCATGGCTCCACATCTTCTAATTCTTTACCTCAGTGCAAGACAACTGATCTGATAACCTTTATTTCTTTCTGCAGGATTTCTCTTGTAATAGCTCCTAGTTTGTTTCAAATTTATTTCTCTTTTGTATATTCCAGTAGTTGTTTTATTGTGTACTTTGTTTATACTTGATTTTTTTAACTTATTCTATTATTATTGGTTTACTGTTGTATTTATTTAAATGTTATGTGTAGTAACCGTCACTTTGAGAAAGGTGATATATTCAATCTTAAAACTTATTAAATTCAGATGGGCTAATTTTATTAGATTAAGAGGCAGATATTTAATGACTGTTACAAAAGTAAATAAAGATATCACCCAAGTGAAAAATTCAACTGCCAAGTTTGTATGAGTTCATTAGATTGAAGTTTGTTTATTTTCGAACAATTGTCAGGCGCTTATAATGCCGCAAGTCTTTCTTTTTTTGGTGCTGTAGTTTATATTGAAATCAAATGAAGACATGAACAGAAAAAAATGGTATTTGTCAAAATGACAATAAAAATGGGTTATAAAAATAAATGAACTACAATGACCACCTGACCCTTTCCAAGTCCTCAGAGATTCAATAATCACTAAAGATTTCACAGAGTAGCCAGATGATCCACTGATCTACACAAAAGTTCAGGCAAAATTACATTAAAGAAAGACCCAAACAATTCCAGAAAACAAAGAGAAGACAATCAGGGGCTTTCCAGATGAAGCCAGCAAAAATTCAGCAGAAATTGTACCCTGAGAAAGTAGCTACTGTTAGATAAAAGTGAGGGAAAGAGCAGAGGGGTCCAGGGAAAAGAATACATAAAAACATAAAGGAATATTAATAGACTAGAAGACAGAAAGTCAGTGGATTAAAAAGCAGAAATTGAGAGAGAATACAAAAATATGTAAAGAAATGTGCTAAAGCTATTTAAGAAGTAGAGATGTCAGTCATGATCAGGGGACAAATGTGTAGTTTAACGTTTACATGGGATGAGCTATGAGCGGTGCACAAATTTAAACTGAATAAGCTGATAGCTTGGGGTTTCAGAGAAGATATACTGTAGATGTTGAACATAAATTCTCAATAACTGGTGCAGAAAAAGGAAACTCACAATCACTAAATCACAGCATTTTGGAGAGAAAGCAAAATCAGGAGATAGTCATAGAGAAGTCAGAAATCATGCAGAGGTCATAACCTGGAAGACGATAAATATAAAGCTGTATAGCAAGACTCATAGTCAAAAAACAGAGCAGTATGTCACAAGCCAAAAAGGGAACACAGAACCAGTAATCAGAATTTTGTAACCAGCAAATTCAAAAAGTAGCAAATGACACAAAGGTTATTCTTTCCCAAAAACAAATTTTGGATGATTAGGCACACATGGCACCAGCATTTCATAACGTTGCCCTAGTGATGTCAATAAGCACGACCTCCAAGAACCACCTGCAAGCAACCAGCAATCCTCATATACTTGCAATCAATCTCCAACATGGCGGTTTCCAAAAACAAAACAAGATGGCACCAGTGAAGAAAGTGAATTGTTCTTAAAAATGTCTAAAACATAAGGAAGCAAAAGATGAACACAACCACTCGATTTCACAGTAGGGTATTATTTAATCACATACGACCGATATGAAACACGGATGTCGTGGTCCTGGGGGGTTTTAACTTTTCAAAAATTGATTAGTAAACGCCTCTGTGTTTCAGAGGAAACTGAAATGGGACTCACCCGGTTTGTTTCAAGCCGAACGTGCAGTAACACCTGTCTAGATTTTGTCTTTTTGAACAATAAAAAAACAGAATAATAAAAACAAGTAACGTCATCACAATATGGTTTAATTGAAAATAGTCTTTGAAAACGCACATATTTACATCAAAACTAAACATAATTTGCAGAATACAGAATGGGAAAGTAATGGCTCACAAACTGTAATCATGAATCTATTAAAAAATAATAACACTAATAATACAATAATAATAATAAAACAAAAACATTAAAAATGGCTAAACTAGAAATAAGAAAATAAAGTGCAAAACCAAAAAGATCACTCTATAAGAAAATTAAAATGTTAACAAACAATTTTGACTTAGAAGAATACAGGACTCTATAGCAAAGGATAAAAAAAGCATAAAAAGGTGAAAAAAGAAACTGAAAAAAAGAATCAGTCAGTAAAGCCAAAACAAAGAACAAGCCATTTACTGCTCCAGTAAAAATGAAACATGAGATGTGCACATATAGAAATTATTGAAAAGAAACAGGAAATAGCAAATTAACTAAATAAATATTTTACCAACATATTTGAAAAAGAAGAAATAATTTTATGCTTCATGTAAAAAACAAAACTAATACTGAAATTACACATTTTAAAATAGAAGAGTCAAATGTGCTTCAAGCCCAGAATATGTTAAAGACTGGCAAAACCTCAAGACCTGACAGAATTTTGGCTGCTGTACTGCAATAAATTAGATACATTATTTAAACCTTGTGATGGACGGCCGGCAGCTCATCCCGGCCGACACATCCAAGACGCTAGATGGCGTCTTCCCTGCAGCATGAAGGTGCCCCAGATTCCCGCAGGGCACCATGGAAGATGGAGTTCGGCTTCACAGCCCTGCTGAGTGCCGTGGGTGCCATCGTGGAACGCTGCCCGGAAGTACTCCCAAGTCATGAGGACGGAGAAACAGAAGTATTTCTGGCCTGAAGAAAAAATATAAGTCTTTATCTGACCCGGAAGTGCCCTGGAAGTACATGGACAAAAGGACGGAGTGCTTCCAGGTCAAGGACCATATAAAGGACTATGAGAGACCCAGCAAGCTGAGCCAGAGTTGGGATGGAGTGTGACAGAGCTGCTGGGAGTGGAGGATTGGTTATTTGTGATTTATTAATTATTCATTTATTGTTTATGGTGGTGGAGGTGCTTTGGACACACTATTGAAGAATCTAAAAATATTTCTGGGTGCTTTTAAACCAGTGTCAGCATCTGTCTGTTGGGTTTCACGGGGCAATTGCGCCACCAAGCGTCCAGTAACTTTCAACCTTTACCTTCAGGCTACTCAACATGAAAGCTACCAGTGGGTCACATGCAGTCATCTAAAACATTTTCAGGGAGTAAGAAATGCATTCAAGTCTATGAATCATTTTCTGAATTTTATTCTTGCTCAAAACAAGCACATTCAGTTCTCTCTAAAAAGGGGACACATAAGCGTTTTATAGGTATTTTCAGTTCAAGCGATGCTACTTTCTGTGTTACAATTCAAAGTAGACAAAAAGTTTACAGAGTTATGGGTAAAAACAAAAAGAAAATGGTGAAATGTAAAATTTCAGAAAAGCATAGAACCTTTAGCAAAACTTAAGAAGAAGAATTTGCATTCACTGAAGCAAACAATAAACCTTTATGTGTGCTTTGTCAGAGTGGTATAGCAGTACTAAAACGCACAAATTTCCCGCATCACCATGAATGCTGTCATGCTGACATTAGAAAATTATATTCCCCCTCAGAGCAATTTAAGAAAGGAGAAAATCCACTCACTTCTAGACAGCCTACATGGCCAGAAAAATTTAATACGATGCAAAATAAAAGAGAATGATTCAGTCACAGACGCATCAAATAAAATAGTCAAGATGTTGTAAACAGATGGCTTTTTAACTGAAGGTGAGCTTAATAAAAAATGTTTCTTGAAGTGTAGTGAATCTCTTTTCCCTGATTTTAAAACAAAGATGATATCATTGGTCAGATATCAAAATTGCAACTTCCAGATTCTGCTCTAACCCAAAGAGCTGAAACAATTTTCAATAATCTTTTTGAATAACTTATAAATGACCTAAGTGATGCAGACCATTTTAGTCTGGCCATCTACAAATCAACTGATATATGAGACATGGCACAGATCATGGTGTGGGGGGGCGCTTGCTCACACTTCTCCCATTTAAAGACCAAACACGAGGAAAGGATATTTGTTTGGCTCTCTCTGATGTGTTTTAAGGGACCAGAAAATAAGATTAACCTGAGTAAAATGATGTTTGTTTAGCGCCGACAGTGCTTCATCAATTTTCAGGAAAGAGAAGGGTCTTATAGTTTTGCTGAAAAAAGAAGCAGGTATACCCATATTTTTTGCATACCACTGCTTTCTCCATCAAGAACAGTTATTTTGAAAACTTAAAAAAAAAAAAAGAAATCTGAAGGTGATAATGGAAAATGTAGTTAGGATTGTAAATTACATTTGAGGGCAATTCCTAAAACACCAGCAGTTTCAGTCTTTAGGGGATGTGTATGAAACGCATTATCACAACCTCACAATATGTGCTTAAATTTGACAGTTAAGTGTTTTATTAAGGTCTGTTGATTTGCTCCAAATAATTCAGTTTATTCGGCAGAGCAAAACGCAGTGATTTGACATATGTCAACGAGGATAAATTCATGCATGATGTTGCTTTTCTCACCAAAATCACAGGGCACTTACATGCACTTAAAACTGAAGTTACAAGGAAACAGTTAGTAATGTTTTGGCTTTTCAGGAAAGGCTATTTCTCTGTCATGAACGGCTTCAGAAAGGCAAGTTTACTCATTTTCCATTTTTGAGTGCTCGAGTAGGTCAGCTGTGCAGCACTGCTTTCCACCCAGCAGAGTTGACAGATTATCTTGTTGAACTTTCAAGGAAATGGAATGGTCGTTTGTTGACCTAAAACAACTGATCCCAATGATCCATGCAGTTGAAAATCCTTTCAGTGCTGTAGTGAATTCTACTTTGAAGCGCAAGGAGATGTTTGGTGTTTCAAAACCCAGATTTGAAAATGAGCTCATTAATTTGCAGAATAGCTGCATTTTACAACATAATTGTAAAGAGGAATCAATTTTAAACCTCCGGATATGTTATGTGTCAGGCAGAGGTATCAATGAAAGTAACAGCAGAGCACTTTCTTCACAAAAGAACAATATAATGTGTATTGTGATATATGTCCGGCCATTCATCCCAGCCAATACCCCCAGGCCACCAGATGGAGCCCTTCCTACAGCATGGTGGTGCCCCGAATATCCAGGAGGGCATCATAGACATTGGAGTTTTCCTGTACAGCCCTGCTGGATAATGTCGGGGCCACCAGGGGACGCTGCAGGGAGGCCCAGAGACTTGTATTTTCCCTACAGCCCGGAAGTACATCCCAGTCATATGGACAGAGGAAATGACGTACTTCCGGTTTGTAGAAGAGGAGTTTTTAGCTGGCCCGGAAGTGCTGGATAATCACATGGACTGAGGGCTCAGAAGTACTTCCGGGTCACGGACTATAAAGGACTCTGAGAAAATACCAGATGGACGAGCGGAGTTGGGAGGAATGGAACAACGCATCTGGGAGTGGAGGATTGTATTGATTATTGATTGGATTGTGTTATTATTTCTGAGTAGAGTGGAGTGGAGGGTGCTTTGTGCACATTATTACTTTAATAAAGTCAATTATTGGACTTTTACCTGGTGTCTGGTCTGAGGGTTCAAGGGGACGACAGCGCCCCCTATCTGTCACAGTATATAATTAATCATAATTGAATTTTTATCAAGTAAAATATGTTGTTTTTAGTTTTACAGTTGCATGAATAAATTGTTTAAGGCAGACAAGGGGGAATGCTAATAAGCATCCTGGCTGTATTGGTTTGCTTTTATGGTGAGGCATGGCAGTATTCAAATGTAAGTTACATATTCTCCTTATATGAAGGAGTTTTAAGGAGCAAATATAGATGCAGTTGCAGTCCCTGAAAGGACCCTTTTTATAGTATGTAAATGATGTGTTATTGAATAATTTAAAATATGGTAACAATGTAAATTTGTGCAAGCACTCTGGGCTTGTGCTATACAAAAATAAATTGAATTGAATTGAGTTGGATAGTTCATTGATGATCACACCAAAAAGACAATATACAATCTCTATGCGTGTAACAAATGAAACAAAGAAACTTTCACAATGAGACACAAATCCTACAGTTGTCACTACTGGGCTATTATTTTAGCAATGGAAAATGTTTGGGATTGACTTGCCACAAAATGGTAGAACAGGGTGTAAGCCTCAAAATATCCTAAACTGAACCATTACTTAACTAGTCTGGAACCCAAAAGCAGAATGTAACTCCAGGCAGCCTGACCCCAAACTAAACAGATGGGCCTCAAGGCCTCTACAGGTCCAAATAGGGTTTAAAAAACAATATTCCAAATTTTAAAAAGAAATCTCCATCTTAAATGACAAGGTTAACAAATAATCTTTATGAATAAAGAATTCTTTCACAGAAATCAACAAGTAAGACATCATCTTTGATACTCTTTACACTAATCAGCCACAACATTAAAAGCACTGACAGGTGAAATGAATACCATTGATTATCTTGTCTGCGGTGGGCTGGCGCCCTGCCCAGAGATTTGTTCCTGCCTTTGTTGGCTGGGATTGGCACCAGCAGCCCCTTCCCATCCAACCCGTGACCCTGTGTTAGGATATAGCAGGTTGGATGATGGCTTACAGATTATCTTATTACAATGGCAACTGTCAAAGTGTGGAATATATTAGGCAGCAAGTGAGCAGTCACTTTTTGAAGATAATATGTTGGCAGCAGGTAAAAATGGGCAAGTTAAGGATCTGAGCGACTTGGACAAGGGACAAATTGTGATGGCTAGATGACTGGGTCAGAGCATCTCCAAAACAGCAGATCCTGTAGGGGTGTTCCCAGTATGCAAAAATGGTCCATCAAATCTAATGGTGTATCAAAAATGGTCCAAGGAAGAACAACTGTGTCATGGGCGCTCAAGGCTCATCGATGTGTGTGGGGAGCAAAGGCTAGCCTGTCTGGTCCAACCCCACAGAAGAGCTGCTTTGCACAAATGAATGAAAAGCGTAATGCTGGCCATGGGAGAAAAGTGTCAAAACAAAAAATGCATTGCAGGTTACTGCATATGAGTCTGCATAGCCACAGACTGGTAAGATTGTCCATGCTGAGTCATATTCACTGCACAAAGCACCTACAAAGGGCAAGTGTCTTTCAAAATTGAACCTTGGAGCAATGGAAGAAGGTGGCCTGGTCTGATGAATCATGTTTTCTTTTGGAGCTTGGGAATGTTCAGGTGCATGTGCATCATTTACCTGGGGAAGAGGCAGTAGCAGAATACACTATGGGAAGAACGCAAGTCGACAGAGGCAGTATAATGGTCTGGGCAATGTTCTGCTAGGAAACCTCAGGTCTTGTCATTTGTGTGGATGTTAGTTTGACATGTACCACCTACTTGAACATTGTTACAGATCATGTACACCACTTCATGGCAACAGTATTCCTTGATGGCGATGGCCTCTTCCATCAGGATAATGTGCCTGCCACACTGCAAAACGTACTTTGAGAAACATGACAAAGAGTTCAAGATGTTGACTTGGCTTCCAGATTCCCCAGATCTCAATCTAATTGACCATCTGTGGGATGTGCTACAAAAACAAGTCCGACCTATAAAGGCCTCACCTCAGAACTTACAGGACTAAAGGATCAGCTGCTAATGCCTTGGTGCCAGATACCACAAAACACTGTCAGTGCTCATGTGGAGTCCATGTCGCGATGAGTCAGAGCTGTTTTGATGGCACAAGGGAGACCTACACAATATTAATTGGGTGGTTTTAATGTTGTAGTTGAGAAGTATATAGTTTTGTTCACCATATTAGAAACAAGATAGAAAATATCAGTATGGCTTAATATTCAGGTTAGTTCAGGGGATTAGTTATCTGATTTGAAAGTTGGAACATTTCACGTTTTACTTATTTCATTCATGAATCAGTTATCATATGTTTGCTTATTAAATATTTTTGTAACATTGAGTCATATTCAAAAATAACAGTGATAAAAGAAAGCAATTACTTGTTTAAATAGACTACATTAACTTCATGCTTTTTAGCAGTACTTTACAATGTCATGTAGTTAACAAGGTAACCTAAATAGGCATTTGGTGGCTCAGTTGATTTCAAGCACAGCAGATTCCAGTTCAAGTATTGTAAAACTGATATTGATTGCTCTTTGTTATTGTTCATTTTTCTTAATCTCAATATTTTTAGAAGTATACCCAATAGGTTATCACAAGAAAAATAACTGTTAATACAAAATAACCAATACTAGCATAATCTGTATCAATATTACCCTATGAAAGAAGAAAGGCATCTACCTATTAATATTAGTTAAGACACAGTAATTCATTGAAAGTATCTAAAGATTATTTATTGTATAATCAGAATTCCAACATTGATACTAATCTTAGAGATTTTAGTTCTAGTCTGAGGATACAAAGTAGGAAAATCAGCTCTTCAAGTGCTGATAAAGCATATCTCACAATCATTCTGGTGTACATCATACCTTGAAGTGACTCCTTCAGAACAGCACAAACTGTAATTCTGCCCTGTCCTTGTTATTTGGGTTACAGTCAGCTTTTTCATGCATCATAGAGAATGTTTAGCTGTAGGAAAAAGAAGGGTGTTTAACTCAGTTAATTAATTATCAGTTTTGCCTTTGGAAATGCCAGTAAATAATTAAATAATTAGGTACGGCTCCCAATTTTGTTTTCTTACCTTTCTCTGTATTAAGGGGTGTCCAGTCATTAGACTTATAACAAGGTAACTGAAGCTCATTCATTTTAAGAAACAGGATAATACAATTTATATAATAAATACAAAGATTATAGAAATCTGATAACTGCATAAATATCAACACAGAAGACCGCTCGCAAGGCAGACGCGGCAGTAAAACACATGCAGTAACACAAAAGAGACCGACGGCTTATTTGCTAGGAGTTTTACAATACCAAATCTTTCAAGGGTAAGTTTGATATTTTTCACAGTCATGCTATATATTAAATTGGCATATAATATTGTGTATTTTCCTGGAATTTCTCTGTGCAGCCAGCCTAGGCGAACATTTTTTTCTGTTTGTTGTGTTTTGTTTGAGGTATTCATTCCATCCGTGACTGTTATTTGACACAATGGTTTGCACTGCTGCCTCACAGTTCAGATCACATATCTAGCCATAATAATTGGTCCAGAGTTGTTGACAACTAAAAGAGGAAAATATTTAAAATGCACAAGTTGTAGCTGCTGTAAAGGTCAAATAGAAACAGTAATCCATAGCAGACTAAAAGTTTCACTGTTTTAAGAAAAACTAGTTTAAAGATTTGCCAATGTGTTCAATAGCAGATTTTGAAATTTCATGATTTTATACAGCACAATCTGATTGAAATACCTCAACAAAAATTGAATACTCACTGTTGTGAACTTGGAGTTCTGAAGCTTGTGGTTCTGAACTCCTCCAATAATGTCCACTAGAGGGGGACAACACTGCCAAATCCTGGCTAGCAATAGGGGCAACCAAATTTCAATAAAGAAAAAGTCGTCCAGATTTCAACAAAATCATTCCATGGAGGTTCTGAGTTTCATACAGACAGGAAGACAGATAGACAGACAGACATGGATATCACAGAAGGTACTTCTTGTGTTATGCACCAAAAAAAAGAAGAAAAAAAAAAAACTGAACAAGGCAAAACAAACACAAAAAGGCAATGAAACGCAAAAAAGTCCAAACATGAAATCCAGAGACTAAATCTCAAGACAAAAACAAGAAAATCCAAAGCAAAAATTTTCTACACGAATATTAATGAACCTCACATGCCTGCCAGAAATATATAGGCTGAGGGCGGGTCCTCAGAAGTGACATAATGGTGGCCCCTCCTCTCTTTGTTCTGCCCAGAGAAAACAAGGAATGCATACTTGAAACACATTTACGCAATACCTAAATCTTAAACGACAAATAAGCATAACAATATTAACAAGACTTATGTAAACATAACAAACACATTATCCAACCCACTATATCCTAGCTACTGGGTCACAGGAGCCAATCCCAGGGTGCATCAGCCCACCGAAGGGCACACACACACACTAGAGACAATTTAGAATCGCCAATGCACCTAACCTGCATGTCTTTGGACTGAGGGAGGAAACCGGAGCACCAGGAGGAAACCCATGCAGACACGGGGAGAACATGCAAACTCCACGCAGGGAGGACCCGGGAAGCGAACGGGTCTCCTAATTACGAGGCAGCAGCACTACCCACTGCACCACCGTGCCGCCCACATGAAAACCAATAGATCAAAATTAACAGAAACAGCAATAAAAAGGAAGATAAACACAAAGCTATAATATAACACCAACATTCTTTTGATTTAAAAGGTGGATGCAGTCCACTGCCTTTTATCTTAAATTAAGGCTGGCAATTTGCAAACTAAAAATGCTGTTTCTTTACATTAACCTAAAACTACTCGCTTGGCCTATCTCCTCCTTGGCAGGTGCTGCCTGTGGGGACCTTGCTTCCCTTTAGATTAAACATTCAGCATATCCTTTGTGAGACAGGCATGGAAATCAAACATTTCTTGAGTTCACTAAACCCTGCATTGTCATTTTGACTTCTTCATTGCAATGAGATGGTTGGGTTTGTGCCTGAGTGTGACCTTTAATAGACTGACTTCCTGTTCACGTTTGGTTCCTGCCTTGTATATTTTGTGTAATGATGTGAGGTGTTTTCAACACTGCTTAGTCCTTCTGGGAGGTCATCATTTTCCAAGGCTGCTGATATTCTCTTCTTGCCCCAAGAAATATTTACCTTCTAGACAACCCAATGAGCAAACACTACAATGAAGTGTTCCTTGTGTCATAAGAGGCCTCCCCAGTCATCAGACCTGAACCCAGTTAATTGTTTATAAGAGATTCTGAAATGACTTCCATGCTTACATTTCCAACTTCATCAACAAGACATGACTTGCTTCAAGGTCTCTTAGATGAAGTGTGCCAGATCCTTCAAGGCGTATTCCAGATGGTGTGTCACAGTGCATACATGGTGTTCATGAAACCATACTGATTAAGTTTGCAGTTGTTTCCATTTTCTTGGCCAAAGTATTCTAGGCTAAGTGAAAGAAGGTTGACACCTTAGTCTATCAAGCAATTTAACAATGCAAGTATTGCTAAATTGTTTTAGGAAAATTATCTTCAGAATGAATCAAACCAACTGTCTGCAGTCCTGTGTGCTGAGTCAAAATTAGAAGCAGCAGCACCCATCCTAATAAAAGCTGCTTGAATTTATATTAACTGATTCACAAGTTTGCATACAAAGCCTCTAAAATATGCAGTATGTGAAGGATCAACAGAAATAACTTGCACTCTGATGCAATAAGAAAGCAGAGTGCTTTAAGTTAAACAAGCAGTACATTTCTGCCTCTTAAATATTGTTGTTCATTTTTTACAAATTGAACATGACAGGCCACAGTTGAAAAGATGTACACTGAACATCATTTGGAAATTCCCTCCTCAGAAGCAGTGGTTGAGCCAAAAGTTAGCAGAGTAGCAATCCAGCCTTCAACAGTTAATAACAGCTTCCACTAACCCCCACAACTCAGAATCTAAAGGCTACTCCACTCGATGGACTTTACTGTTTCTGTCATCTACTGGAGACAAAGTCCCCCCCCAATTCCAACAATTATTTGTGTTAGTGCCATCCCACATTCACTGGAATTCATGCTGAAGTGCAGACGTTTACTGCTTTCCTTATGCTGACCTTACGAAGGCCAAAGTTTGACAGCCTGCAGTGCTGTGGCCCTAATTATAGCAATTTCAGTTTCTTCCACATTTCAGCTTCAGAAAGTATTTACAAGGATTGAATCTTTAGAGTGGCACAGTTGTTGGTGGCTCTAACTGACAGCTCCATGGACCTTAGTTTAATACCCACTCGGGTCCTTTTTTGGTTTTAATTTTCCAGGTGTTTCCATTAGCATTTTTTTCCTTGTTAACAATATAAAGTGGCTTGTGATATTTTACAATGCTAAGAGTGCCATATAGTAGGAAGTTAATTAATTGAGCCTATTTCTCCTACTTACCAAAGACAAACTGAATATTTTTAATTAACTGGCAAATGAATGGGTATGTAGGCATGCTGTCCAAATTTGGTTCTCTGGGCCTTTTAACTGCTGACTGTTTCAACTTATGTCTTGTACTTCCTTGTACTTCTTTTCATAGATATAATTTTATACTCTTTTTGAAGGTTTTCAGTGTTAACATTTGCCATCTCTACTTCCTGGCTCCTCCTGGCAGAGGTCAATGCTACATTCTTTTTACTTGTATTTGGTTTTCATCCTGTTTGTCTGTTTTTTTATGTCATTTCTCTTTCTAATGGCTCTTCTTTGCAGTTTCTGTATCACTGTTGCAGTTGAAGTCAGATATTTACATACACTTAGAGTGAATTCTTTAAAACTTACTCAATAACCGCTCCACAGACTTTATACTACCAAACTGTAAATCTGGTATAACATTTAAGACATCTACTTTGTACAGGGCAAAAGTCATTTTTTAACAATGTTCACACACTTTTTATTGATTATATCACACTTCCAGGGGGTCACAAGTTTACAAACATTTTCTTAACTGCGCCTTTGAAATGCTTGGAGAATTCCAGAAAATGTGGTCAAGCCTTTAAGCAAATAGACAATTAGCTTCTGAGAGCCAATTATCCTAATTGGAGTCAATATGTGGATTTATGTTAAGGCCTATCATCAAACTCACTGCCTCCTTGGGGAAATCAAAAGAAATCAGGCAAGACTTCAGAAAAAAAATTTTGGACATCCAAAAATCTGGTACATTCTTGGGAACAATTTCCAAACATCTGAAGGTTCCACATTCTTCTGTACAAGCAATAACATGCAAGTATAAACACCATGGGACCATGCATCCATCATATCTCTCAGGAAGGAGACACACTCTGTCTCCAAAGGAGAACATACTTTGGCATGAAAAGTGCAAATCACAATCCCAGAACAACAGCAAAGGACCTTGTGAAGATGCCGGAGCAAACAGGTAGACAAGTATCTATATCCACAGTAAAATGAGTCCTATAATGTTCCTCCTCAGCAAGGTTGAAGTTACTGCTCCAAAGCCACCATAAAAAAGCCAAACTGCAGTTTGCAGTGGCACATGGCGAAAAAAATATTACCTTCAGGAGAAATGTCCTCTGGTCTGATGAATCCAAGATCAAACTGGTTGGCCATAATGACCATTGTTTTTTTTGGAGGAAAAAAGATTGAGGCTTGCAAGCGAAAGGATACCCTCCCTAACTATTAAGCATAGTGGTGGGAGCATCATTTTGTTGGGGCACTTTGCTGCAGGAAGGACTGGTGCACTTCACAAGATAGATGACATCATGAGGAAGGAAAATGATGGAGATGCACTGCAGCAACATCTCAAAAGCTCAGCAATTAAGTTGAAACTCATTCGCAAATGGGTCTTCCAAATAGACAATGACCTCAAGCACTCCTCCAATGGCTTAAGGACAAGGTCAAGTTATTGGAGTGGCCATCACAAACCCTGATCTCGATCTGACTGAAATTTATGGGCAGAACTGAAAAAGCGTTTGCGAGCAACAAGGCCTACAAAACTGTCCCATTTACAACAAGTCCATCTGGAAGAATGGTCCAAAATTCCAGCAACTTATTGTAAGAAACATGTGGAAGGCGACCCAAAACGTTTCGCTCAAGTTAAACAATTTAAAGGCAATGCTTCCAAATACGAATAAAGTGTTTGTAAACTTGTGACCCACTGGAATTATGATAAAGTCTAAAGAAAGTGAAATACTCTGAGGTCTGTGAACATGGATGGAAAAAGTTAGTTTTAGCCTGCACAATATAGATGTCTTAAACAATATGCCAAATTTAGAGTTTGTTAGTATAAAATCTGTAGAGGGGTTTGAAAGTGAGTTTTAAAATATTCTTCCTAGTGAATGCAAACTTCTGACTTCAACTACGTCCTGCAAAACTGCACATATTATTCTGGATGAGGTGTACACATTTTAGCATAACCTCTTGTCCTGATACTCCACATTGCACCCTGTTCTGCATACCAAATTAAGATAATGATGTATCTAACATTGAATAAACTTTGTGTGGGTTAGCAGTTCTTTAGTGTTTGATTTCTTTTGGTTGTACAAAAAATATTTATGGCTTAATGACTTGAAAAGCCCAGCTTAGGTGGGATTCAAGTCTGATGAGCCGAATTGTTTTCCACTTGGACTCTTATATCATTTTAAACAGAAGTACTTCTATCTCTGGGTACTGCTGGTAAAATTTAATAAATATGTCTTAATTAATTGAATGATAATATTACTACAGGTGAGTCTGAAGCATGTCAGTTTCTTGATTATCACTCCTACAATTTGGGTTGAATTGCTGGTCCATCCTTTGGCTTTCCCGGTATCAGTGACTTTACTCTGGTGTAAGTGTTGGAGTGGATGGACTGGCTTCCCAGTGGGAATCAAGGTTATTTTCCTACCTGGGAGGTCATAATGGAAGAATGTGGATGGACAGGCATCCTGTTTGTGTTGGTTGGTCGTACCTTTCCCGTTTGGGAGGCCATAATGGTAGAGAGGTTGCTTCCCGTGGGCCATGTACTTCCCCTACACACAGGGTGGCAGCATCACCCTGGTGGAACTCTCACATGTACACCCACTGGGCATATTGGGAACTGTAGTTCTGACAAGCAGCCCTGTTGGGGTCCTTGGGTGCTGCTGGGGGAGCTGCAATGGAACGCTATGCTTGCTATGTGGGACTTCTTCCTGGTTTGGAGTTGCTTCCAATGTGCAATGCTTTGGTCCCAAAAGTACTCCTTGATCCTGCATAAAAGATGCCACCTCATCTACATCAGAAAATCATAGTCAGGTAGGGTTGGACAACACTTGTGAAGGAACAAAATGAAAGGTGACTGATTGTAAGTGTTATCATTGTGATTTAACCTTGTAAGAAAATTTTTGTACATTAAACATCATTTTATTTTATCTTAAATTGTGTTTGGCTCCGTTGTTCCTGGTGTTTGGGGCTCTAGGCCATCCCTTGTTGGCCACACTGATGTGCATATTTTGACAAATATCCTAATAATGTGTAACATGCGCTCATTGGCCACTCAGAATTAGTCCAGTACTGCCATTATTTATGGGGAAGAAGCAATGGATTGCATTTGAGATTGTTCATTTTGGCAAGTGCAGTAATAGGTTTGAAGTGTGCCACTGTAATCTGTGAAATTTATTTCAAAGCCATTAATAAGCTAACACAGTGAAGCTGACATGAATATCAGATGACACAGGCAGGCTATTTAAAAGTTCTGATGTTTGCTGAATCAATATATGGCCAGGGTGACCAAGGGACACTGTCTGCAGAAGCCATGAGTGATTAGAACAGGGGAAGTTGTTATTTGGTCGCAGTCCAGAAATAACATAAACAACTCAGATGGCAGTTGTCCATACCTGGCAAGGTTCATAACAAATTCTATGAATATGTAAATATGTGAGTGTTTATAATGGCAAGGATCCATTGTGAAACCAGTAACCGACCAATGCTGCCCTCACCCAGCCGGGCCCGACTTGTATAACTGTCAGCTTTTCCCATTGAACAACTGAATGACAACTGTGCATTCCATTGGCTTCTTACTTATTTACTTATTGTGGAAACCAGGGGTGCTCCAGCCTCCCCAACCCCAACACAGACAGGCAGAGACATGAGTTCCAGCACAGCACACATTTCTTTTACAAGCGGGGAAGTGCTTTTCCCTCGCTCCCCACAACAGCTCAGTACAAACAGCACCAAATAACACATTCTCTTCTGTCTCCTTTTCCTCTCCATCCCTCCATCTCCTCAATGATCAAGCTTCATCCCCCTTCCTCCTGACTCTGACTCCTTGAATGGAGTGAAGCGGCTCCTTTTATGTTACACCTGGGAGTGTTTCAGGCTCATCAGGGTTAACTGGAACTAATCCCAGGTGTGATGGAAACCCAAAGATAGGGTTCTACAGCTCCCACTGGTAGCCCCCATGGAACCCAACAGGGCTGTGCCAAACTCCAACTCCCAGCATGCCCTGCAGAAATCTGTAATGCCACAGAGTCCAGGAGGACTATCTTCTAGCGTCCCAGGGAAGGTAGTGCCTTGTGGATGCTTTCTCCCCGATCCTTCCTTCCAGCTGTCATCCAAGCCAAGTAATGGCCATGGCCGCCCATCACAATATGTATGTATAAATGTTCATCCTACATTGTATTTTGGGGTCAAAGATACATTTAAAGCAAATTAAATACATATATCTGTTTTTGCAGCATATTTATCTTGTATGATTATTTCATAGTTATGAAAGAGACGGGTAGAAGACTCTCGTATGCCCTGCATTCAAGAAAGAACATCAACTCAGGGGACAAGCGCTCCATGCTGGATACTGGAAGACAGAACTTTTGAGGTAAGGTAGTTGTTTAAGTTAAAGGAATACTCCACTCAAGAAGGATCTTTTTTCAATATGTTACTTATACTATGTAGTCTGTAGTGGTGGCAGAAAAAAATATTAATCTCTTGTTATCATGGAAAAATTCTATATTGAGGACTCAAACTCATTGGAACCCTGCAGTGACCATTTCTAGACAGTGGCAAATGATATGAAAAGCATCTGTGGAAAAAGGAAAAGAAATGTTCACTTAACTCATGCTTATAATTCACATGTCTGTTATCCATTCATATGGTCAAAACATGCAAAATATGTTCTTTTTATGTTAATAATCTTATTAACAGTTACTTTCTGAAAACTGAGCACTGAAGATCAACAGGAGATACGTCGTTCAAAACAATGCTGTACAGTTGAATTGAAAATCTGCCTCTTCCTCTCATTCACTGGTTAAGAATCTTGTTTAATTCAAAGGCACAGTATTCAACCATAAACATATGACCATACAAATAAGTAAGTGACATATTGATTATGTGACACAAGTGGCATCATTTTCATGGACGTTTTTCACATCATTTACCATTGTCCACAAATGGTCACCATAGGATCCTATTGAGGCTTTAATATGTAATTTCTCTATAAAAACATGGGAGTTCACATTTTGTGGCCACCACTAGAAACTACATGGGGAAAGTAACACATTGTAAAAATATTATTTTTGGGTGGAGGATACACAACTGAATGGTTACACAAGGCAAAAAGTAACTCAGGGTGACCAATTAGTCTGATGTACACATCTTTTGGATGTGAGAGGAAATAAGAGCACCTGGAGGGAAACTCATGCAAACACAGGGAGAACATACAATGTCCACTGAGCCAGCATCAAGGACTCAGAGATAGAACTTGAACTTAGAAGCAGACAGGGAACAGCAATGCTAAATTAATATTGAAATATTGAAACTTCATGTTAATTGATCAGTATTAACAAACATTTCTTTAAGTGACAAGCCGCCTGTTTTAGTGAAGTCCATTCAACCGATAAAAATAAGCTGCTTCAGATGATTACAAAGTTTTAGAAATAAGCATCTTCAGAACGAAGAATACCAATGGCTGTTTAATAATATTCATAAGTGATAGTAATTGACTGAATTCAGTCTATGTCCAAGAAAGATTCACTTTAATTGGTTTTCTTCAACTTAGTTGATCAGCACCAGTGCATCCATTCGGTCAACCGAGGGCACACATATTCGGCGTAATACAGCAGATCACTTGACCGCTAGTTAGCACTACAGTTAACCTGTACTTTATATGACTCTTTCATTAGCTAGCCAGTGGACATGGTGCAGTCAGTGCAACGACCTGAAATTTGCTGATGATATAACATTCCTGTTCCATAACCATCGACAGATGCAAAAGAAAGCCTCAGATGTACTTGATGTTACAGTCCAGGTGAGTCTTAACATTCACAAGGGGGGAAAAAAAGCTGCTGAAGATCAACTCAGACTGTAAACCAGTCTGACTTGTAGGGGAATCCTTAAAAAAAGTGGACTCCCTCACTTACCTGCAAATCTGGAATAGCCTGCCAATAGGAATTCGCCAGGCAAATACAGTGGAGCACTTTAAAAAACTGCTGAAAACGCATTACTTTAACATGGCCTTCTCATAACTTCACTTTAACCTAATACTGATACTCTGTATGTTCAATTCATCACAATAACTATTCATGGTGGCTCTAAAATCCGTACTGACCCCAACTCTCTTCTGTTTCTTTTTCTGGTTTCTTTGTGGTGGCGGCCTGCGCCACCTCCACCTACTCAAAGCATCATGATGCACCAACATTGATGGACTGAAAGCCAGAAGTCTACGTGACCATCATCATCAGGTCCTTCCATGAGAACCCTAAATACAAAGAGGACTGTTTGATTTATGTTAGGTAGATTGCCCAGAGGGGACTGGGCGGTCTCATGGTCTGGAACCCCTACAGATTTTATTTTTTTTCCTCCAGCTTTTGGAGTTTTTTTTTTTTTTTTCTGTCCACCCTGGCCATCGGACCTTACTTATTCTATGTTAATTAATGTTGACTTATGTTTATTTTTTATTGTGTCTTCTATTTTTCTATTCATTTTGTAAAGCACTTTGAGCTACATTTTTGTTTGTATGAATATGTGCTATATAAATAAATGTTGATTGATTGATTGATAGTGCGGTGGATAAACTAGGCAAAAAAGATGCGGATGTAAGACTCAAATCAGCAAGGTGAGGGCAACATTTATCCAACCGAGGAACAACTGGAGCTCCAAAGAGTTTTGCTGAGCCACTAAGCTTTGCTTATTCTGCACAAACATTAATTCTGTGCAGTTATATTTAGCAGGGAGATGGAGAACAACAACAGCCACTCTGAGGAAAACCCAGTCCTTCATCAATAACTGCCTACACTGCATACAACAGATTCAGTAGCCAGAGACAATCAACACTTTAACAGCACTGCCTAAGAAAAGGAGATCCTGAGGAGGAGGTGGATGTAGCTTGGTCACACCCTGAGAAAGGTAAGCACCAACATCACAAGTCAGGCCCTAACTTGGAACCCAAAAAGGAAGCTTAAACAAGGGTGACTGAGAAACACTTGGCACAGAGTCCAAAGACTTGTGCTTGGAATGGGGGCAATGAGTGCCAGCTGCACAGGGTAGAAGTCACTGGCAAATGCCTATTGATATCCTATGCACCATGAGGGGCAAAGGGCCCTTGTAAGTAGTAAGCCATGATTTGCTAAAATAGAGAAGTCACATGAATGCACCTCATCCTTCTGATGCCATTCCACTCTTATGAGCATGTCCATCTTTATGAATGTCTCCCACATGTAGATACTCTTGAGCCACATCAACCCCATGCAGTCTGCTTATGGTCACACCCACCCTGAGCAGCTTGCCTCTGGCCACGCCCATTCATGCAGTTTGTTTCTGGCCACACCCACCAGATGTAGTCTTAGTCCCCTGAAGACCTTGTGGAGATTTGCTGGTGTATATAAACAAAAATTCGACTGCCACTTTTGGCTCACTTTTTAAGTCTCTCTTGTATTTGTCAGAGTTCAGGAAATAATTAGTATTTTGTGTTATTTTTATTTTTTTTTTATTTTATCAGTTTTTGGGTGTTATGGTTACTGTTGTTGTGTTGCCATGACACTACGTGTGATGTTTGACATCATGGCAGCAAGCTATTTAAAATCAAGCAGGGTGTTAAAGGGTATCCAAACTTTGACTGAATTAAGGGAAAGACTCCGCTTAAGAAAACATTTTTGAAAGGAAAAAATATCTCTAGGAAATTATTTCAGATTTCGGCCTATCACAGATGTTTAATATTTCCATCTTTGCTTCAGTCAGTTATTCCTTAAACGTCTTCCTCACAGATTTCACATCCATCTTAATCATTCATCTTTTTATCAATTTTTTTTTTTTTTTTTGGTGGGAGGATTTACTTTCGTTCTTAAACTTTGTTTTTTCAGTTTTCTTTAACTCATTTGCATTGTTGGCACCCATGCCTGTAATTTTCCCATTTTGTTTGCCTACTCCTTGTATTTATTTCATTGATTGACCTTTTTTTGTCTTGACCACATCTTCTCCTATTCTTTCCCCTCCAACTGTTAGTATTATTATCCATGAATCCATCTTTTAATAACATCTTAGCCTACTCCCAACCTCTCAAACGTAACTTTCAGCTCTCTGTTCAACAAATGGCCACACTCCAAGTAAAGTGTTCAAAGTACAGTAAGTGCTAGAGAGAAGGTGAAGAAACCCACAGTGAACAGCAGAGTACATGCAATTAAGTGACATCTAAAAGCAGAAAGTGCACCAGCTTGACTTCCATTTTGTTTTGTTTTTCCAGCCATTACAAAAACACAAAGCAGCACAAAAATGAAAGAAATTATCCAGTATGTTCTGACTACATATAAAAACTGAATAAACTTTCAGCACAAAGGTGCTCCTTACTCACTTGGATGGTTTCCACTCTGGCACAACTAATCCCAACTGTTGAAGGCTCTTTATTCATAAACTAGTTCAAGATCTATGAATGTGTTAGCTACGTAAAGGAGCTGGGATTTTTCATAGTAGTAATGATGCTTGGCCACTCTCTTTTCTAAGGAAAGGATATATCATAAGAAAAACCATCATTCAATAGTAATGCCTGAGTGATAAATCAAAATACATTTATATTCTTCACCGATTCTTCCACTTAATCTTTCTCTGTAGCCCTTGAATGAGCCGAGTTGCTCTTCTCTGGACCTTTTCTAGTGCTGCTATGTCCCTTTTGTAGCCTGGAGACCAAAACTGCACACAGTACTTGAGAAGTGGCCTCACTAGTGCATTATAAAGCTTGGGCAGAACTTCCTTGAATTTGTCCACTACACATCAGGGTGCTGTATAACCTAACATGGAGCACTGTTACATTGCCAGAAACATGCACACACTGAGCCAATGTAGAGTCACCAGTTACCAACTATGATGGTTTTACTTCCTTAGATAGCCAGGTTTGTGGTAATGTGCCAGAGGCCATGAGCAACCAGGACAACTGATCTGAAGTCCTCATTAAACTATCCAATCTACAGTAGTGCCATGCAGTGTATACAATGAACAGGAACTTAATCAATTCAAGCTAATGACCCAGACTTACTGAGAAGTCCTCATTCATTGGAAAACAATCGCAAGCCCCAGTCTCCATTGCAACTTTAACAGCTTACCCAGGCCTCTCGTCCCACATGTTGATCCATTCTGGGCAGCACAATCTGCTCGGACAAGTAGTTGCATCACAGACCTGTTATGGCTGAAAGCTGCTTGTCCCTCTTTAGCCTTTCAAAGGCTACATAATTATTTATTTATCAGGCCAGAGTTTTGTTTGTTCAGAACTAAACATTAACTAATAACAGCGTCATACCACCAAGGAATGGAGAAAGAATTAAAAATCTGTCAATTCTTTCCATGCCTATGACAGATGAGAGTTTCCAATTAAATTAACTCATGTGGCTTTAACCTCCATGGCATTAATCAAGAGCGAGACTTGAGCTCAGAATTCCACGCAATTATGGTTAAACCCAAGTCACACATGGAGTGATATGCTTTATGGTAATAAGTTGAAAAATCTTTGGAATAGTACTCTGCTGCCATCTAGTGGATGAAATAAAATTAATCTTTTAAAAAATCATGAATATTTTGCTTTCTACCACTTAATGGTAACTCTAAGACTGATATTCATGAGTGTGGAGGAGCCTTCAATGAAAAGCTGTAAACTAAAACTGAAACATTTCTCAAATCGAGTGATAGTGATAACAATGTGAATTGCTAATCAGAAGTTGACACGCATAGTGAAATAGATGCATACTACTCTGTATAACCAAACCGCCATGATATGCAGGGAGAATTTGGTTACGTGAAGCTTTACCATGGTGGGTAGCTGGGTGGCAAAGGACAAAATCACTGCAATCAAGTGCAAGGACAAGAAAGATGTTAGGTTTCTTCATAATGCAGTAACTGTCAATGTTTCATGGACAAATCTGTACAAATCCTAAAGTCTGCAGATGGCACAACCATAGTGGGTCTCAATTCCAGTAATGAAATGTCTTCCTAACAAAGAGAGGTGGAGAATCTTGTAGAATGGTGTTTTTATAACAACTTGAGCTCACTACTATTAAGACAGTGGAAATAAGGATTGATTTCTGAAAACAAGTCACTAACTGTTCACTTTTGTAAATTAATGGCCACACTGTGTCTGTGGTTCAGTCATTTAAATTCCTAGGGACTGCTTTCACTAATACTTTAAAATGGGACAAGCACATCACCTAAATCATCAAGAATGTGAGGCAGTGATTGTTCTTCCTTCACCAGCTTAAGAAGCTTGGCATATCAAGGCGTATATTGTTACATTTTTACTCAGCCATCATTAAGAGTATTGTGGATTGCCATTTGGTTTCCTTCTGCCTCATCTCTTTCTAAGACTTAGTTGTAGCAGGTGATTTATTCCGATGAGAAAATCATTGGCTGTTGTCTCCCAACATTAACTGATCTGTTCATCACTTGAGTGAAAAAGAGAGCAGGAAAGATTGCAGCTGACTCCATCCACCCCAGCAGCTATCTGTTCATTAAACTGCTGTCACACAGGAGGTACAGGTCTATTGCAACCTGAAATACATGCCATCTCCTCAGCTTCTTTCCTCAAATTAAATTGTGAATAAACTTACATAGGGATACTCCTAACTGTTTTTGCAACATACTGTATAACTGGTAACTGTTATTTGCCTACTCATAAATACTTCTTACTTGCTCAATTTACACTATTTGATATGTATATTATTTTGTATATCTTTTGTATGTATTTCAGTTAACTACTGAAGTTTGTAATTGTTCAAGAAATTGTCAGTGTCAGGTTAATGGTGAGTTGAAACTGTATTTTCTTAAGTTGGTTATGTCTGGTATCGCATGTTTTACACCTAATCAAGGTCAATTATGGTATGTTTCACATGCTAGCAATAAAGTGATTCTGATTTCTGTCAGAGGATATGTGGAAGTCCCACAATAACACAATAGATGGTGTTGATTGTGTGGATTAAGCATTGATATTTCACACTGTCATGAGCAAGCAGCAGTAAAAATATAAGAAAAATGTTGAAAGAAACATGCTTCTGCTGTCCAGATTGCAACATCAGGCTGTTTGTCAAGCTGCAACATCAGGCTCTTGACTCAAAACATACAACATAATGGATGTGTACTAAATCTATCTTAGTGGACACTAGACAAACCTTTCCTACTGGTTACAGAGAAAACATTAGGAAACTAACCAGTTAACCCCTTTTAATATTTGCAGTGTCCAAAAGACTTAAATAGGCACTTAATGGCGCATAAAATAATAACAGAACATACAAGCAATAAAGTAAAGCAATCCAGATTTAAGACTCTTTACAGTAGTCAGTACTTAGGTGGGATTTCCATTCTGTGGTCTGCTCTCTCTATAATGAGACGTCCCCTGCCAGGAGCGCCTGGGCTTTATAGTGGAGGGACTGGAAGGGAGGCGGAGCCAGTTGCCTTCATTGGGTGGTTTCTAAGGGTTGTGGGAGAAACAAAAGATGTTGCTGCCACTAACAGCGCCCCCTTGAATCCCAAAGTGGTAGTGTTTACCTCCAATAAGCCCTGAAGATGAACTTTAGTCACGCATGTGTGACACATGGAATAATATATTTTTTTTGTTGAAAAAAACAACTTTTCTGACTTGTTTTTCGGGGGTTAAGCATAACTCTAAGGAGGCTGGGATATGGGAGAAAAATCTAACACTCAGAAGACAAACCACATCTACAACATATAAAGTCCACACAGACTAGTAGGGATTTGAACTCAAAACTCTGAAGCTGTGAAGCACCTGCACTAAAGACTTGCCATTTTCTTCTTAAGTGCTTTCCAAATTCTTGGTATGCCACTAAAGGGGGGTGGGGGCACTGGTGAACATTAAGAATCTTTTTTGTGGAGTTTGGTCAATATTCTAACTTTTGCATGAGTTGCCATCTGTGGGCACATCTTCCCATGTTTCAGTCCATAAACATGCGGTTAGTTGTATAAATAACTCAAAAGTGGCAGAATGTGCACTTAGTTGGTCCCATCTTTATGCTTCTGCTCAAGAAAACTTCAAAAACAGCAAACATAAAGTAGATGGATAAACTTGAGCCAATGGCATGATTTGAACCTGCACCATTGTAACTTCCAGGTCAGTACCTTCACCAATAGGCCAACCATGAACCTTTGAACTGCCCTTCAGAACCACTGAATAAACACAGTGGAACCCATGGATCCATGAGGATGCAGCAGGGAAAGAGCCAGGAAAGAAATGAGGGGGGTTTGGGCACTCAAGTGACCTGCAGATGTTCCCTGCAATACTGGAGCACAGCACTGAGCTGTCTTGTTCAGCGACCCATGCAAATAGCAACTAATTGCTGTGTGTTGCCTTGCTGTGCTGTGGCCTCTGGACGACATTTGATTTTTCTCGGAGGGCCAGGCTCAGACATGCTCCGATTTCCTGGAGCCCCCCCTTTTGCCGAGATCAAGTTACTCCGGCAGGTTTCATCAACCATGATTTGCAAAATACAAACTAATGCACATAGCACCTATTTTGTGAATGAGATCATTGGGATCAGTGATTTATCATACATAAAAAGAACAAGATAGCGTTAAAGGGGTTTGACTTTAAATCCATATGAAGTGATAAAACTAATACTGTATAAGGTATTTTTACGCTGCTGTGACAATGACTAGCCCATGCCTATTAATAAAGCTTTGAGAGATGACATTTATTGCACCCTTTAACTGGTTAAATACTTCTGGTGGGACCATAACTAAGGATGTTAGATGTCACAGGGCCCACTTCAAAAATACATTTTTCAAGTGATCAACAGACCCCTGGTGTACAGATGAGCCTCATTACTCCCTTCTTAATTGAACATCTTCATTTGTTTATTCATTTATTTAAACCGCTGAGTTCAGTATACTGTATCTTGGGTTAGAATGTATTCTGGCATCAGCAGGCAGAATTCAAGAACCAGTCATGAACAAGATGCCAACCTATCACAGAGCAAATACAAACACACACATATTTAGAGTTGCTAATCATCCTAACGTGCTTGTCTCTGGTAGAAATCTGGAGACTAAATCTACACAGACATGAGGGGAACTTACATACTCGAGACCAGTGTTTCTTAAACTGTGCTCTGAGGAACTCTAGGGTTCTGTGAAAACCTATCAAAGGTTCCATAAGCCATCAGTCGTAATTAGCAGCAATCGGTGAATAGCTGGAATTTGATACAACATTGATCTGAGCCCAACCAAGCCAGGAGGAGAGGTTATGCAGTCTGTCATGATGGCTACTGAAAATGTAGTATTGCTTGTATCGCCGGCATCTAATTGTGAGCATTAACTAAACGTATCAATATTACTGCGGCTATTATTGTTATTTTGTAAAGTTTGATACAAATACAAGTAAAAAACTCAAGTTAGACATTTTTTTTATTACTAGTAGATGTTTGCTGGTTTTTGTGTCACATTTTCAAAAAGACTTTTTGATGACCTGAGTGCAGAAATAATTTTATTTCTATCAAACAAAATCCGTGACCTTGTTAAATTCATACAGGATACAGATTGGAACCTGAAGTTATGTTAACTTACAGACATACTTCAGCTTTTGAAAAAGTTTAACTCATCCTTTCAGGAAACACATCAAAAAATATTCAACAGTTATAATAAAACAGAAGACTTAGTGAAAAAAAATACGCTTTGGATACAAAGAACTGAAAGCCACTTCTTTGATAACTTCAAGCCTTAACTGACTAAATGAATGAGACAGAAACGAGAAATGAAGATTACAGTATTAGGCAACTAAAACTCTTTGTGATCCATGATTTACAAAAAGTCATTAGATAAATTTGAAAACTATTTTCCTAAAAGTCAGGACTAAACTGGAGTATTAAACTAAAGGAGTACAGGAAGCTAATCAAAGACTTTGTTAAATGGTGCGACTCAAACCACTTACACCTGAACACCAGCAGGACCAAGGAACTGGTGATGGATTTCAGGAGGCCCAGGCCCTTCACGGACCCCGTGATCATCAGAGGTGACTGTGTGCAGAGGGTGCAGACCTATAAATACTTGGGAGTGCAGCTGGATGATAAACTGGACTGGACTACCAATACTGATGCTCTGTGTAAGAAAGGTCAGAGCCGACTATACTTTCTTAGAAGGTTGGCGTCCTTCAACATCTGCAATAAGATGCTGCAGATGTTCTACCAGACGGTTGTGGTGAGTGCCCTCTTCTACGCGGTGGTGTGCTGGGGAGGCAGCATAAAGAAGAGGGACGCCTCACGCCTGGACAAACTTGTTAAGAAGGCAGGCTCTATTGTAGGATTAAAGTTGGACAGTTTAACATCTGCAGCAGAGCGATGGGCGCTAAGCAAACTCCTGTCAATCATGGAGAATCCACTTAACAGTGTCATCTCCAGACAGAGAAGTAGCTCCACTGACAGACTGAGGAGATCGTTCCTCCCCCACACTATGCGACTCTTCAATTCCACCCGGGGGAGTAAATGCTAAGATTATTCAAAGTTATTGTCTGTTTTTACATGCATACTCAATGCCTTTGAATGAAGAGCATGTGTTGGCTGATCTTTCCTCAAATGTTACATTAAAATGTTTGAAGACTAGTTAACTTTTTGACAGATTTTATGTTGAAAAACAGAAAAAGTGGAGTTTCAAATGAGTAAGTATTTAGGATCAATTTACTTCTACATGCTAATGTGAATATAACAGAAAGTCATGTCACTTGCAGAAATTCTCAGGTGATTCTGCACTTATGGGGTGTATCGATAAGCGGGATGAGACAGAGTAGAGGAGTCACGTGGAGAATCGAAAGAATTGTCTGAATCTTGAAATCAGCAAAACTAAGAAACTGGATATTGACTTTCATCACACTAAAGAGCCTCTATGTCCGGTTACTATTCAAGGCGTGGATATAGAGGTAGTGCACTGTTACAGGTACTTGAGGTCGACAGGTTGGACTGGTCTCGTAACACAGAGGAACCATATAAGAAAGGGCAGAGCAGGTTCTTTTTACTCAGGAGACTGTGTTCCTTTAATGTGAGTAGTGACATCCTTCACATCTTCTACAACTCTGTAATTATGCTGCACATCCCCTCTCTGACACAGCAACACAGAGGACCTTCAGCCAATGAAGCATTCAGCAGAAGTGTGTCAAGAAACGCTATGGAGGGCTGCTTTATACCGGCAGCAATATGCTTGTATAGTGTGTTATTAATGTATGTGTTCAGGCCATAGTGTGTGTGCTACCTTTCTATTTATTTATTTAAAATGTTTCTGTAAAAAGGCAAATTTTCGATCTATCTACACAATATA
This sequence comes from Polypterus senegalus, assembly GCF_016835505.1. Classification (NCBI taxonomy): domain Eukaryota; kingdom Metazoa; phylum Chordata; class Cladistia; order Polypteriformes; family Polypteridae; genus Polypterus; species Polypterus senegalus. The sequence goes on from NC_053164.1 coordinate 31,115,156, forward strand.
ATTGCAATTTAGTTTTATATAGCCCAAAATCACAAAAGGAGTGCAGCAATGGGCTTTAACAGGCCCTGCCTTTTCACAGCCTCCAGCCTTGACTCTTTAAGAAGACAAGGAATAAAAGAAACCCTTGTAGGGAAAAAGAATGGAAAAAAACCTCAGGAAAGGCATTTCAAAGAGAGACCACTTTCCAGGTAGTTTAGGCGTGCAGTGGGTGTCAAAAAAAGGGGTAAATACAATACAATACACAGAACAGAGCACAAGTAATCCTCAATGCAATACAATGGTGCAATAGAAATATTTCAAGTACAGAACAGAATTCAACAGTAGATGATATCACATAATAGGATTTGGATTAGTTCAGAGTCCTGGAGACCTCGGCCATCAAGCTGCCTCTCCTTATTGGCCATTCCACAGCTGAGTCAGCACTTGGCCAGCCAATTCAATGAAAGGACCTCTCTACCTGAGGAATCCTGCGATGCTCCATCAGAGTTGACTTTACCTTAGGCAGGCAAAACAACTTGGCAGTAGGGTAGTGGCACCAAGTGCCACCTTTGAGTACCGAGAAGAGAAAGAGAATAGGTGAGGGTTAGTAACAAATTATAACTATCAAGTTACTTATGTTTTAGTGCTAATGACTAACAATAGAGATGCAGTATGTACAGTTTAATCAGCAGCTCTAATCTGGTATACTAAACTGAAGTAGTGAGATTTGAAAACTGAGACCAAAGGGCCATCTCTTATAGTAGAGGAAGAATGAGCACTTTTATAAACTTTTCTTTTCTTTCTGACATTTGAACTTTAAATCACATCCAAGTCTGCTTGCCACTGAAGGGGACCAGTCTTTACTCTTTCTCAGTATCATTTGCACTAATTCCTCCACTACTATAGTCCTGACTAGTTTTTTTGGTGAAAAGTAAAAGAATAAAACATTATAGCAACTGAGTTTTCAACAAACCACTCTGTTCCTGGTGTGTGTTTAGAGCACTGGTAGCTCTCAACCCCTTTCCAAGTAGCTCACCAAAGGGTTAATGAATCCTACATAAATTTGAAAACTTGATTAGTCAAATTATTGGTGGGCGATCTTTCCAAAAAATCATATCACGATCCACAATCTGAATTGCAATCTATCTTTTCAATGTGGCATACACTTAAAAGAATATCCGGACTCAAACTCATCAAGACCTAAGTAACACTTTATTTTAAATATCAAACAAAGTTGAATTCAGTTGTTATCTCGTTCGCTAGCTAAGTGGAGTTAAGGAAGACACCCCGAAGCTGACGAGTGAGTGAGGAAGTCCCCTCCCCTCGGCCCGCTGCGTAGATCTCGAATTCGCGCAAATTAATCAGGTACTGCAAGTGAACTATGATACATAGTGAAATGAGAGAAGTCGCAAAATCAACCAGAATGTTCAAGGAATTTTTCGAAAAAAAAAACGATCTAAATCCGTTAAGTAGTTTCTCACATGAAAAGCGGACAGACAAACATTGGATTTTATATTTTATATATTAGTAAACAAAGTAACAAATTAAATGTATTATCCAGTATAATGTATTATCTTATATGGATATACTCTATACCAAGGCTTGGTATAAAACCCTTTAATTGCCAAAATAAAAGTCCTTTTTTTACAAAAACTAGGGGACTTTGCCCCCTGCTCGCTTCGCTTGCCAACTCCCGTGGCCAGCGCAATGCCCAAGCCACTTTGAGTCTTTGCCACTCGCGTATGTGGATTTCACTTTCACCAAACAACAAATCTTTTAATTCTCGCGGACAGGCCTCTGCATTGGGAAGAAACACTACTTTTCCCTGATGGCAACACGAATTAGACGATCTACAAGTCTCCAACTTAAAGTTTAAATCCAAACAATATATTTAACCACTTTCTGCTGTTCCGTTATTTCACCAAGTAATAATTTCTGTTTGTTTGCACTAATGTGATCTTTACTTTCATTTTTTTGAAACTTTTGAATTTTCGTACTTCCATTATCTCTAATCTGCTCTGCATGTTTATCGTGCCAACGTTTTTGAATTCTTTACGACGTTCTACTTTGTCATCTACTCTTTGTCTTTTATTTCTGGCCCCGGGCCTGGTTAAATCTCTTGGCACAAAGTCTTGTCTCACAGGGTGTGAAAATGTCTCTCTGAAAAAGTCACATCTCGTCCCTGGATTTTTTTATTATAATAGAGACAGACAAAACAATTAATAATCCTATCCTACAGAAAGGAATGTTGGAATGTACAAGGGGGTACCTAAAAATTCAAGGGATTTCTTGAAAAAAATGTTATCATTCAAATCAGAGGCAAATCCCTTTTAGACCATGTCAAAATAATCCCCTTGAGATGCAAAACAAATGTCCCAACACCTCTTCCATTCCTGGAAATACTTCCTGTATCCATCGTTTTTTATCATTTCTAGACTCTCCTGTAATTTTTTTATGGATTACTTCAATGGTAGCAAATCACATTCCTTTCAGTCTCAGTTTGAATTTTACAAGCAAACAAAAGTCATAAAGAATAAGATCTGGCAAATTTGACAGGTGCAAAGCAACAACCACATTGTTTCTGGTCAGAAACTTTTTGATGACACGGTGTGTGCAGCTGCGCTGTCATGATGCAGCAGTCTGTGCAGTTGAGCTGTCATGGTGTAAAATGCAGTTTTGTGTACACTGTTGCCCTAGATGTTTTTTTGTCCTGTTACTTTCTCACAATGTTGATGAATAACAGTCTGATCACAGGGAAACTCTTTATTAAGAAGTATATCAATGTTTAAAAATGCAATTATATTTGTTTTGATGTTCAATTTAACCTGATGTGCTTTTTTTGGCTTTTATCCCTATTGTATACGATATACAAAATTTCCTAAAATCATATACACGATTGCAGAAGAAATTGCAAAAATACATATCTCGATTAATTCTGCACGGTGGCACTTGGACTGATTAACAAGGCTGTAAGCATACGATACCTAGCAGCATTAGTACTGTACACCCTACTCCTGTACTATTGATCGATTCAAGTAATTTGTATATCTATCTATCTATCTATCTATCTATCTATCTATCTATCTATCTATCTATCTATCTATCTATGGTCTATCTATCTATCTATCTATCTATCTATCTATCTATCTATCTATCTATTGTCACACATGTGCACTTGGGGAACAACGTAAGGGCTTAGTCAACTGCACGGGACACTTTTTAATGGCACCATTATAGCCAACATAAACTAGTCCAATTTTTCTTTCCACATTGATGTCAATACATTTCACAGATTTTGCCAAAATTCTCAAACATTTCCTCATTTTAGCCAAACTGAAGGCAAAGCAAATTCAGCAGAGTTTGCTCATCACTACACATGATGTTTACCAGAACTCAAGGGCCAAAAGACTGGGCAAGGCCCACAACACAGAGTACTGACCAAATCACTTCCAGTTAAGCATCAGAGTCAGTATTCTTCAGAGAAAGAGGCAAGAAGGAACTCCATCCTGTGGAGGCTGTATGTATTGTGTATAGAGGAGCTCAGATCAGCCTCACAGAGCTGACCTGTGCCATTAATAACCTCGAGAAGCAAACAGACTGGAGAAACGTAACATAAATGGCTATGTTTGAAGGACTTCACTAGGATTTAAATAAGTTCTTGTGATTTAGCCATTTAAGGTATGAGTTAACTTTCCTGTTCATTTTTAAGAATAAATCTCCTTTTTAACCACTAAATGACTGAAAGAAAACATTTTCAAAGGTTTTACTGAGTAGCTTAATTATAATTTGTAAATAAAAACAAATCCATTTTCTAGTTATCGAAATCATATTTAAATCATAAATGTGCTAATTAAATAAATAAATAAATAAATATTAAATGTTTGCCTATACATTGGAGCATAGTCTATGGGAGGCTCTTATAAGCTGAACTGAATTGGTATATTCTAACTTCTTCTTGCCTTTCTGACTATAGATGAGTCTCAGTTAGTGACCTGCCTTGCCATGGGTAAGGCATGGAGGGCACACGGTTTTAAACTGTGCCTCAATGTGCCTAGTAGTATGAAAGTTAACATGCTCTATTGACCATGCAGTGGCGTACATGTAGAGTGTGCTGAAGGTGTGTGTGTGCTGCAAAGAAATTTCAGCGAAATGGATTAGCCTGCCGCATCATTTTTTCACTTTGATTTTCGGGGTGTCAGTCCTCTGTAGGTTGATAATTTTAATTTCCATCAAACGATGTGGCATCCTTTCATTCCTAACATATTACCCAGTCCATATTAGTACAGCTATCCAGCAGGATTTATTTTTCCTATTGACATCTGATGTGTTTTCAAAGTGTTCCTTTAATTTTTAAAGTTTATAAAACACAATAAGGAAGGGCATCCAGTGTAAAAATTTTGCCAAATCAATATGTGGACAACAAAACAAATTTCCATAGCAGAGAGAGGAGGAAGGTAAAGAGAGTGGAACTGAGGGTAGGAATGTTGGCAGTATGACTGTCAAGGGGAGAGAGTTAGCAGATATGATGGAGAGAAGGAAGGTTGATACATTGTGCATGCAAGAGACTAAATGGAAGGGGAGTAAGGCCAGGTGGATCGGAGGTGGATTCAAATTGTTCTATCATGGTGTGGATGGGAGGAGAAATGGGGTAGGAGTTATTCTGAAGGAACAGTATGTCAAGAGTGTTTTGGAAGTGAAAAGAGTGTCAGGCAGAGTAATGATTATGAAGGTGGAAATTGGATGTGTGATGATAAATGTTGTTAGTGCATATGCCCCGCAAATTGGGTGTGCAATGGATGAGAAAGAAAATTTTTGGAGTGAGCTGGATGAAGTGATGAACAGTGTACCCAAGGGACAGAAAGTGGTGATTGGAGCGGATTTCAATGGATCAGAGGATAATGGAATTTGCCAAAAGGATGGACATGGCTGTGGTGAATACGTATTTTAAGAAGAGGGAGGAACATAGAGTTAAGTACGAGAGTGGAGGAAGATGCACACAGGTAGATTATATCCTATGCAGAAGAGTCAATCTGAAGGAGGACGAAGACTGCAAAGTGGTGGCAGGGGAAAGTGTAGTTAAGCAGCTTAGGATGGAGGTCTGTAGGATAACGCTGGAGATCAAGAAGAGGAAGAGAGTGAGGGCAGAGCCAAAGATCAAATGGTGGAAGTTGAAAAAGGAAGACTGCAAGGTTGAGTTTAGGAGGTGAGACAGGCACTGGATGGCAGTGAAGAGTTACCAGACAGATGGGAAACTACAGCAGATGTAATAAGGGTAACAGCAAGAAGGGTGCTTGGCATGACATCTAAACAGAGGAAGGAGGAAAACGAAACCTGATGGTGGAATAGGGAAGTACAGGAGAGTATACAGAGGAAGAGGATGGCAAAGAAGAGGTGGGATAGTCAGAGAGATGCAGAAAGTAGACAAGAGTACAAGGAGATAAGACGCAAGGTGAAGAGAGAGGTAGCGAAGGTTAAAGAAAAGGCCTATGATGAGTTGTACGAGGGATTGGACACTAAGGAGGGAGACAATGACCTGTACCAATTGGCTAGACAGAGGGACCGAGCTGGGAAAGATGGGCAGCAGGTTAGGGTAATAAAGGATAAAGATGGGAATGTACTCACAAGTGAGGAGAGTGTGTTGAGCAGATGGAAAGAGTATTTTGAGAGGCTGATGAATGAAGAGAACGAGAGAGAAAAGGCTGGATGATGTAGTGATAGTAAATCAGGAAGTGCAACAGATTAGCAAGGACGAAGTAAGAACAGCTATGAAGAGGATGAAAAATGGAAAGGCATTTGGTCCAGATGATATACCTGTGGAAGCATGGAGGTGTTAAGAAGAGATGGCAGTGGAGTTTTTAACCGGATTGTTTAATGGAATCTTGGAATGTGAGAGGATGCCTGCGGAGTGGAGAAGAAGTGTACTGGTGCCGATATTTAAGAATAAGGGGGATGTGCAGGACTGTAGTAACTACAAGGGGATAAAATTGATGAGCCACAGCATGAAGTTATGGGAAAGAGTAGTGGAAGCTAGGTTAAGAAGTGAGGTGATGATTAGTGAGCAGCAGTATGGTTTCATGCTAAGAAAGAGCACCACAGATGCAATGTTTGCTCTGAGGGTGTTGATGGAGAAGTATTAGGAAGGCCAGAAGGAGTTGCATTGCATCTTTGTGGACCAGGAGAAAGCATATGACAGGGTGCCTCGACAGGAGTTGTGGTATTGCATGAGGAAGTCACGATTAGCAGAGAAGTACGTAAGAGTTGTACAGGATATGTACGAGGGAAGGGTGACTGTCGTGACGTCTGCAGTAGGAATGATGGATGCATTCAAGGTGGAGGTGGGATTACATCAGGGATCGGCTCTGAGCCCTTTCTTATTTGCAATGGTGATGAACAGGTTGACAGATGAGATTAGACAGGAGGTTTTCCGTGAACTATGATGTTTGCTGATGACATTGTGATCTGTAGCGATAGTAGGGAACAGGTTAAGGAGACCCTGGAGAGATGGAGATCTGCTCTAGAGAGGAGAGGAATGATGGTCAGTAGGAACAAGACAGAATGAGAGGGAGGTCATTGGAATGGTGAGGATGCAAGAAGTAGAGTTGGAGAAGGTGGATGAGTTTAAATACTTGGGATCAACAGTACAGAGTAATGGGGATTATGGAAGAGAGGTGAAGAAGAGAGTACTGGCAGGGTGGAATGGGTGGAGAAGAGTGTCAGGAGTAATCTGTGACAGACAGGTATTAGCAAGATTGAAAGGGAAGGTTTATAGGATGGTAGTGAGACCATCTATGTTATTTGGGTTGGAGACGGTGGCACTGACCAGAAAGCAGGAGACAGCTGGAGGTAGCAGAGTTAAAAATGCTAAGATTTGCATTGGGTGTGACGAGGATGGACAGGATTAGAAATGAGTACATTAGAGGGTCAGTTCAAGTTGGACATTGGGAGACAAAGTCAGAGAGGTGAGATTGCGTTAGTTTAGATATGTGCAGAAGAGAGTTGATGAGTATATTGGGAGAAGGATGCTAAGGATAGAGCTGCCAGGGAAGATAAAAAGAGGAAGGCCTAAGAGAAGGTTTATGGATGTGTTGGGAGAGGACGTGCAGGTGATGGGTGTAACAGAACAAGATGCAAAAGATAGAAAGATATGGAAGAAGATGATCCGCTGTGGCAACCCCTAACGGGAGCAGCCAATAGAAGAAGAAGAAGATAAAACACAATAAATAATATTACATTCTCAAACCCAAATAATTCAAATCCATAGTGGTAACCTCTTCCTTGATCCCATTTCTTCTTCCTCATCTCTAGATTATTTTCACCTTCCTTACTGGCCTGACTCCACCCTTGGGTAGGGGGGACAATGTCATTACTAATCCAAATATTATTTGCAATAAGTGGCTATAATATTTAGCATTCACCTTGCAGTCTTTAAGACTGGGCTACCGTGATGGCTGATGTCTGTCAGTGCATGCCCATTACTTTTCCAGGGCATGTTAACAGGCTTTTTCAAAGGCTTTTGAAATTTTTATTACGTCAGTGGCTAACACTTGACCCTTGCAGCCCCACAAGGATGCATCAAGTAGAGTGGAGAGTCCAGTTTGAAATGTGTGGCCCTTTGTATTCTTGTTTCAACAGATAGGATTAAACTTAAAATGATGTGACAGGGGTTACCATCCCGGCCCCCCATGGTTAAGAACAAATGGCGCCAGATCAGAGAATATAGGCAGGAATTTTTAATAACACTTTTTGAAGGGACTTGCAGTCCTTTCTCTCTCACATACACACACACAGAGTTTCCTCAGCGGAATGTTTGACACGGTAGTGGTTGAGGAATAAATTCCCTGTTTTCACCTGACTATACTACCCTTATGTAATTACATATACATTTGTGCAACACCTGTTTAGGCCCTTGATATTATGTAGAGTATGTAAAAATCCTAAATAAAATAAAGTTGGCCTCTGCCTCTGTTTTTTCTTCTCCTCACCAGGGCACTGATGTCCATTTCACACCCAGATGAGGAAGGGGACGGAGTTTTTTTATATCTTTCCTGGAAATGTTACTCCAGGTTATGGATTACCCATAGTATCCAGCTAATGTCTGAGGTGCAACACTGCCCTCTGGTGCTCCCAGGCAATCCTGCACCCCATGAACAGGATAGCTCAGATACCTGATCTCTGCTAGGATGAGTTAAATACTGTAAATAAATCAAACAAAGAGATGAGTGCATAATGATGGATTTATAAAATAGTGTGTCGCTTAACAAGGTTCTTAATTCTACCTGCATGCATCACACATAACAATATGAAACCTTCTTAATCTAATTCAGGGTTGCAGGACATCCAGAGTCTACTCCAACTTTGGAATGGGTACGCATTTATGCATTTTCATTGGGCCAATTTACAAATATTTATTGGCCTAATAGCCCTGCCACAACATGATTTTTCTGTTGATTTTTAAATGCAGACATCCAGATTTACATATTCTTAGTGAGCCAGGGCAGACACTCCCACATCATCCAGTTTGACATCGTCAGTGACTAGAACTGACAAAATAAAACAGGCTCTCTAATTTTTAGGGGTAAACACACATGTATGCAAGAACTGACAACTATATGAACTCAATAAAGCCGCAAGCAAATGAGGGACGCACATATTTTGGACCTCACAAACAGAAGGGAGGCTCATCTGTCTGATGTCTCGTGTCTTAAATACCAAGACAGAAGTGAAATTGCCATACCTGAAAATGATTCATCCAGCACTGCAGCAGTCAGGAAGCATGCTATTAGCTCTCGATAAAAGCACACAGTACTTTGTAAATGTGGAACTGTGCTGGAAAGCCATGACATAGTCGTGTAGTGTGCCATCCCCAGCAATTCCTAGTTATTAAATTTAACATACTTAGGCAATGGGATGAGCAACTGCAGTCATCAAGTTTAACATCCTCTCCTAGAAGTCATGTAATGTGATGCCAGCTTAACAAGAACAGTTTTGGAATGTGAGAGGAAAATCCACACAAACACAGGGAAAATGTGAAACTCTACAAGGACAAAGCACTGAATCTACATGGCAGCAATGCTAAATATATGCAATTAGCTGAAATACCCAGCGTTGCCCGGGTGGGAAATAAAGGTTTTTTTTAATTGTTTGAGAAACACATCATTTAAAATAACACAACTTTAAAAATAAAAATAAATTAACAAACAATAAACCTGGGTTCGCTTCCCGGGTCCTCCCTGCGAAGAGTTTGCATGTTCTCCCCGTGTCTGCGAGGGTTTTCTGCCCAGGATTTGTTTCCTGCCTTGCGCCCTATGTTGGCTGGGATTGGCTCCAGCAGACCCCTGTGACCCTGTAGTTAGGATATAGTGGGTTGGATAACACTGGTCAACAAGCATTTTCCTACTGGGAGTCTTTCACCTTTACTTTAACAGGTTTCACTTGCTGACTCCAAATCTGAAAGCCGTTTTCGTCCAGGACGTCCCGTTTTTTAGTTATGATGTTCCAGGTCTTGGATAAATAGGGTGACTGGACAGTCAAGGCGATGCTTTTCAGCATTTAAGAAATACGTTTGGTCTCGAGAAAAGTGAAGCCAAAATTAAAGAAGGTGTTTTTGTTGGCCCTGAAATCTGTGAACTGATGCTTGACGATGAGTTGAAAATGAAACTGAAGCCCACTGAATCAGCACCCTTATTCATGCAGGTTGTCCAGAATTTTGTTGGCAGTCACAGAGCAGAGAATTATGCTGAGCTTGTGGAGAACCTGCTAAAAGTATATTAGCTTACGGGAGCCAGAATGTCACTGAAGATGCATTTTTTACATTCTCATCTCAACTTTATTCCACCAAATCTTAGTGATGTCAGAGATGAGTATAGGGAAAGATTTCATCAAGATATAAAGATGATGGAAAACTGATATTGGGGGAAAATTCACTCCTTGCAAAGAGAGACGGATGTGCAGTACAAGCGCAAAAGAGAGTTTGTCCAACATTTTTGGGCACACTGACCTCTCTTTTATATTGAGGTAAATTGACATAAATATACTTTAACGTGTCTTTGACATCGTCTTCTGGTTTGTTTTCAGAATAAACACATCAAAACAATTTTGGAGGGACACAGTCCAAACTCCACATATCGTGTTCATATATTATATTTATATTCAAAAGTAACAAAATGTCAATGGTCTGTATTTCAAAAACCTGACATGCTAGCTTAATTGCGATTTCATATATGAAATCAGTGTAAAAAGCTTAATAAAGAACTGCACTGAAGTTCCCAGAAGCAAACAAAAAATATTTTTTTGTAGACCAGTGTAATAGGTGGATGGATAAAGACTCACTAATGTGCTTGTCTTGCGGTGTTGTATGTATGTTATCATCCAGTTGACGCTCGGAACTGGCAAACTGTATTTAATTTGAAAAGCAACAGGGGCACGGTGGAGTTTAAAAATAAAGACTGCTGGCACTCACCTCCAGTTCGCCCTTGTGGTTTTTTTTTAATTGCTTAAGAAAAACATAATTAAAAAAACACAACGTTAAAAATAAAAATAAATTAAGAAACAAAGACTCACTAATGTCCTTGTCTTGCGGTCTTGTATGTATGTTATCATCTAGTTGACACTCAGAACTGGCCAACTTTATTTAATTTGAAAAGCAACAGGGGTGTGGTGCTATTTAAAAATAAAGAATGCTGGCAGTCGCCTGGTATATACTAACTGTGTAAGCCAGTGCTGTTAAAAGCATGGGATCCTAGAAAGTATTTAAATCGTCAGAACTACTCTGAGCATCTCTCTGCTAGAAGGATTCATGTTGCCGAAGTGCTTGCATCGTTTGTGCATTAGCAGCTAAGTTACTCTCTTTCTTAGTCGGTTTCCCTTTGCCGATTTACTGGCCTCGCTTACGTATCCTCAGAGCTGGAGCCCTCACCCCGGCTCTACATCTCACTTCTGGGCCGGACAGACACACACACTTCCACACGTAGAACTCTATTTAATATCAAAAGCAACAGGGGCGCGGTTTAGCTCAAACATAAAGAATGCTGGCAGTCGTCTCCAGTTCGCCATCTGGTGGGCGTTCCGAGTTTCAATTGGATGATAACATGCATACAAGACCGCAAGATCACCCCCCACTCTACCCAGAAGGGTGTGGGTTAGGGTTCTTTTCACCCTACAGTATTTTTAGTCGACCAATGAGGAACATGTGTACCAAGTTTCATGAAAATCGCTCCAGCCGTTTGGACGTGATGCTGGAACATATGTACACGCATTGACTTTTATACAGTATATATATATAGATATGTATAAACACCGTAGGTTTATTAATTAATTAATACACACCTGTTCATTTTCTCAGTTTTCCCAAGAGTCTCAAGGTTTGTCACCTTTTCTGAAGTCTACTGTTCCTAAACTTACACAACAGGACAGCATCCTTGTGTTCATTCAAAATCTGTTTGAGAACAATAATATGGATGGGTAGGGCTGATTCCTTTTGTTCTTCTAATTCTATGGTACCCCAAGAGTTTGTGGCCTAGTGCCGTAATTCAAGCCAGTAGATTACCTGTCTGCCTGGAAACACAACCCCTCTCCTCTTCTCCACATCGTTCCATCCATCTTTGGATCTCTGATTTTATTCTTGTTCACGTGGACAAACAACTTTACTAATAATAAACTAAATGCCAGTCCATACACGGCAGAATAAGTACAATATTCATCATTTCACTAAACTGCAAGCCAAAGACAATGTAGCCCTATTAAATCCTTCTTTGGTGTCCACTTCACCTGTGGTCTGTGGTAGGGTGCATCTCAGAACCCCAAACCCCAGAGACACAAACACACTAACTACATTCCTGGCTTCAAACGCTGTGCTGTATTTCACAACAAATACCTTCCACAGGCTTTTTCCAGAACCAACAATATAATGTTATTTTTCTTTCTTTTCCTTTCACTTCTGCTCCTCCCCAGGCAAGTGTTGTCCACTTTCGACTCCCTAAGTAATGTAGGGACCTGGAGTACTTCTGACACTATGACATTGCACAGAAGAAACACTTCCAGGTCAAGCAGAGCCCCTTCAGAATAAAGACATCCATGCTTGGCAGCTCCTCCTGGCTGCTCCCTTGGCACCCTGAAGGGCTACCCAATGGGACTACAATATCACGGATATCCTGTGGGTGTGCACATGGGTGCTCCAGCAAAGGGATGCTGTCTCCTAGCAGTTTAGGTGAGTATACAGCCTTGGTAGCCGGTCTCCCCTTGTTGTTCCATTTTATTGTCCCACCTAGGAAAGGAAACACTAATCAGTCCATTCAGGACGTCCATTACATAAGCCTCTTGACCAGGCAAGGAGCCATTCATGCCAGTTGGGAAGCCTGTTTATCCTTGCCTTTTGTTACACACCATAAATTGCCTTTTGTTACACAACCATTTCTTTGAGCAATGACCCCTCAGGAACTCACTAAGTGAAGCCAGTTGTTGTAGGAAAGAATGTCCCCTCTATTAATTCTTGTAATTTGAATAAATGCTTAACCCTCGTCCATTAATGCCATTTTTATTACGTTTCCATGAATGGGGGGTCTTGCAGACCAATTCAAACTGGTTAATTCTGCCTAAAAAGCAATACAATAACTTCAGAAATTTTTATTACCTCTGAAATGAAGTATATTTTCAATGGTTTACATATTACCTTTGTAATAGTAATGCGTGTTCAGTGTTCACCAAATCATATAAAATACAGTCATAGTCGCATACAGAACAGTCACTCAGAATCTGCCTCAACTTCAACTTGTTTGCAGGCCAGACACACAAGGGAACGCTCTGAATGTTCCTGTCAAACCAAAAGTTTGCACTGAGAGCAAGCGGCCTTTATCTTTCTCTCCTTTGCCCTAAGGCACATATGACAGCATCGCTCCTTAGCTACATTTGCTGCATCTCCACGGGGCTGTTTCATCATCAATTTTTGTTTCCTCATCACTTGACACAGTGTCACTTTCATCATCATTGTCCTCTTCATTCGAGTTGTCTGATGTATCGAAATCTGACAACTCTTTCATTATTTCAGCCAGGGCTTCACTTGCATTGAATTTCTTTGTTGGTCGTTGACTCATTGTTCATAAACACATGAACTGGACTTGCTCCTCAACAAACTATACACCAGCAATGTCTCAGGCAGAACTAAGAAAATCTAAACCAAAGAAAATTCAAATATAAAATATAAAACAAAGCAAAAACGCTCGTACAAAAATGGTAATGTCTCGAAGACCCCCAACTATTTTGTGCTACTGTAGCACTAAGCTATTGAGAAGCAGATTTCGGCACATTTTTCAAGACAACACAAAATGAAAAGTCAGAAAATTTCATGGCTGTTGTATTACCTTGAAAGGGAAAGAATTTGAAAATCTACGACTGGGTGTCTTGGAGAGCCCCTCATTTATGGATAAGTGGTAAACATAGATAGATAGATAGATAGATAGATAGATAGATAGATAGATAGATAGATAGATAGATAGATAGATAGATAGATAGATAGATAGATAGATAGATATTTATAACAAACACCCCCTAAATTTCCATTTATCTAATCACATTTTAACATGACATGGTTGCTTGCTGTAACCCTAAGGTTCAAGTTGACTTTTCTCAGAAGGTCTTACCACAATGAGCACAGACATTTGGACAGATGTGTCAATTTGAACTGAAAATGACACATCAGAATGCCACTTATTTGGGGACATCAATTCTGAGCTTTCACAAATACATTCATTTATATTTTAAAAAAATTGTCTGAGAATGGGAGTTATAATGTTTATAACACCCTTTGCATTCCCTGAAATGTGCCCAGGCTAAATGTCTTCTAAAATGTTTCATGAGATATATCTCTGTAGCCTGTGTTGTGGTAAATAATGGTGAAATTTAAAGTCTTGTGTATTCCTGTGACTTGCTCACTATAACTGATGCTGTATACAATAATGGCTGATTACACCATGATGTGCAGTCCTATGATAATGTAGTAAGGCAGGACCAAAGTGCACCAATTTCCAAGTCTCTGATGCCATAATGCGAGATGGATTGGGAGCCAAGTAAAATGAGCAACTTCAAACAGACACACATGCTTGCTCTTCCTCTGCCTCCTGAGTTTAGTTTCCAAACTAAACCTCTGCCCCAGATGTAAACGGAAAGGATGCACCCAAGGCCTCTAGGAACTCCGTCAGTCACTGTGTTATCCCCTGGACTTCCTCCCACCAGAGGAAGAGTGGTCTTGCTGCAGATAGATGCTACAGATGTTTCTTAAGAAAGTCTCCTCCGCCCTTCTCTTTAACTACACCATCTCATCAGCTGTGAGTCAGCACACAACAGGACATGCTGGATATAAATCTGAGAGTCGGCAAGGTGGGCCGTCTTAGCAGCAGAATTAGGAATTAAAAACAGAAAACACTTCCCATTTATCTCCCTTGACACTAAGTGTTGAGGCAGACTGACAGGCTGTCGTTTGTACAGAAGGTTCCTGCTTGGGTGTACGTAGTCCATGCTGAAACTGCCTTTCAATTGAAGTCTGTTTGTGTCTCTTTTTCACTCCGTTTTGTTAAGTTCAATCTTTGGGCTTTCTTTCTGGGAGGTTTAGCACTGCCTCTTATGAAAAAGACTGTTGAGTCTGACCTAACTTTTAAATCACATATTAATCAGATTACTAGGACAGAAATTTTTAACTTATGAAATATAGCAAAAGTTAGACCCCTTATAACTTTGCAAGATGCTGAAATATTAGTTCATGCTTTGGTTTTCAGTCGACTAGATTACTGTAACACACTCCTCTCAGGACGACCCAAAAAAAGACATCAATCGATTGCAACAGGTGCAGAATGCAGCTGCTAGAATCTTAACAAGGAAAAGAAAATCCGACTACATCTCTCCAGTTCTGATGTCACTACATTGGTTACCTGTGTCATTTAGAATTGACTTTAAAATACTGCTTATGGTTTACAAAGCCTTAAATAATCTCACTTCATCCTATATCTCGGAAAGACTTTCACCTTACACTCCAAATCGTACCGTTAGATCTTCAAATGAATGTCTGCTTATTATTCCAAGAGCTAAACTTAAAAGAAGAACCTAAAATCTGAAATAGCAGAATGATAGAAATTCGCCAGGCTAATACAGAGGAGCATTTTAAAAAACTGCTAAAAACTCATTATTTTAACATGGCTTTCTCATAGCTTCATTTTAGTATAACTCTGATATTCCGTATACTGTATGCATTTATTTATCTTTTTTTTTTTATGTGTCCAAAATCCGTTCTAACCCCTGCTTTCTCTGCTGTTCTCTTTTCGGTTTTCTCTGGTGGTGATCTGCACAACCACCACCTGAGCAAAGCACCATGCTGTTCCTACATTGATGGACTGAAGGCCAGATATCCACATGACCATCATTGTCTTATTCTTCCACGTGAAGCCTGAAAACTATGAGGACTGACTGAGACAATTTACTGTATCTTAGATAGAACGCCTTGAGTGGCATGGAACCCCTGCGGATTTTGTTTTTTTCTCCATCCATCTGGAGTTTTGTTTTTTCTGTCTTCCCTGGCCATCGGACCTTACTTTATTCTTTGTCACTTAGCATTACAAATTTTTTATATTACTTTCTTTTTTTCTTTCTTCATCTTGTAAAGCACTTTGAGCTACATCTTTTGTATGAAAACATGCTATAGAAATAAATGATGTTGTTGTTGTTGTTGTTATTGGAGCTCAGAGTGTGCCACCATACTTAAACTAGTGTATTAATACAGTGCCAGTAATTCAGTCAATAGCCTGAACTCACACACAGCACTCGTAACCTTTATTTTATAAACAAAATATTTCAGAGCACAGAACAGTATTCAGTTTTCAAGGCATGGCCTAGGTACAAAGGTGCTGGACTATAAACCTTAAAGCATCCATCCAGCCATCCATTTTCCAACCTGCTGAATCCGAACACAGGGTCACGGGGGTCTGCTGGAGCCAAACCCAGCCAACACAGGGCACAAGGCAGGAACCAATCCCAAGCAGGGTGCCAACCCACCACAGGACACACACAAACACACCCACACACCAAGCACACACTGGGGCCAATTTAGAATCACCAATCCTCCTAACCTGCATGTCTCTGGGAGGAAACCGGAGCACCCGCAGCATTACCACTACGCCACCGTGCCGCCCAACCTTAAAGCAAGGATGTCAAACTCAATTATTCATTTTAAATACCCAATGCAAGAAATAATATATAAACAACTACAGCCATATATTCTCTGTCTATCAGAGCATTGATGGCAGCCATAGCACACGCACTTCAGAACATGTCATCCATCTGAAGCTAAGCATGCTCAGACCCAGCCAGTACTTGGATGGAAAATCATCTAGGAAAGCGTGTTTTTCTGCTGGAAGAGGTGTTGGTGATGTCAGCAAGGGGTGCCTACCCTGTATTCTGAATGTCCATCCCAATGCCCCAGTACAGAGATGGGGACACTGTGCTGTAAGAATGGTCCATCCTTTGGATGAGAGTTAAAACCAAAATCGTGCTCTCTGTTGGCATAAAAGATCCCTGGGCATCCTTCATAAAGAGTAGGGTGTATCCTGGTGTCCAGGCTGAATTTCCCACCATGCCCTAGTCATTCTGGCCCCGTAATCATCCCCCGTCTCTAATTGGCCATCTCTGTCTCACCACTTCATCACCTAATAGGTAATTTGTGGTGAGTATACTGACACAAAAATGGCTGCCGTCGCATCATCCAGGTGGATGCTATACATTAGCAGTGTTTGGAGTGGCTCCCTAATTGCTGAAATGTTTTGAGTAGTAAGAAAAGCACTATATAAATGTAAATTATTATTATCATCAGAATAATATACTGCAGGGAAAATAAGTGTTGAATACATCGTTTTTCTCAGCAAATATATTTCTAATGGGGCTATTGACATGAAATTTTCACTAGATATCAGTAACAACTCAAGTAATCTACACATACAAAGAAATCAAAACAAATAAGTCCATAAATTAAGTGTAATAAAGTGGAATGACACAGGGCATAAGTATTGAACACGCTCACTGAAATTTATTGAATACTTAGTAGAAAAGCCTTTGTTGGGAATGACAGCTTCAAGGCACCTCCATTATGGAGGAACTAGTTGCACACATTGCTCAGGTGTGATTCCATTCCAAAGTTGCATCCATTTATACCTGCATAAACATGCAGCATAATTACAGACTTTAACAAACTGGGATGTTGATGGGTCACACAAACTACATTCAGAGCAGGTCAGAAATGGATAGCAATCACATTTAACGCAGGTGGAAATGCGAATGCATTGTGATTTGGCACTTTTGTTTAACTTATTTTTTAATTGACTAATTTTAGACATTTTGTTGAGTTACCAGTCGTGTTTTGAATGTTCGTTCCACTTTTCCAATTATGATGATAATCTTGGAGATCACAATTCTAAAGATTCAACAGAGACAAAAAACAAACTTGAAGTTCCACTGCACTTGGGGAATGCATATCATTAAGTTCTTGTGCAGGAATCAAGAAACTGAAGAAAGCAGTGGTGAGGTAACGGTGGCAGGGTGGCTTCCTATACACTCTTAGAAATAATGGTTCCAAAATGGCACTTTATGGTTTGTGTGGTTCCTACTTGACCCATGGCTTGACAAAGAACCTTTTAGACCTAAGATGGGATCTTTGCATACCAAGTTGATTCCTTTGAGTTTGAAAAGGTTCCTAACATTTTTTTAAATCTTTTATTTGCCATATACAATTTCTTGTAGTAGGAATTTGTCATTTTTCACATATCCAGGCTTACTCTGCCGAGAGTTTTGGGGTCAGAGCACAGGGTCTGCTATTTGTACAGTGCCCCTGGAGCTATTGCAGGTTAAGGGTCTTGCTCAATGGCCCAACAGAGTAGAATTCCTTCTGTCACTGCTGGGATTCAAACTGGTAACCTTCACGTTACCAGCCCAGATCCTAAAGGAAATCCCTAATGTATAGTAGCCTACCTAGCAGGATACTGTCAAGATTAAGAACATCTGAATTTAGCCTGTCCTATTGTATGCAGAAAAAATGGAACCTGTTACAGAATGAAATAAATAAAAGTTCTTTCTAGAACCTTAATGTGGATGGTTGTTTTGGGAACCAAAAATGGCTCTCCTATGGTATCACTCTGAAGAACTGCTTTGCACCTTTCTTTTTAAGACTTTCACAGTAATGGACATAAGGTCATGTTTTAGTGTATCCTCATGTGAGAAATATAATGCATGTCATTCCCTACAGAAGACCACATGGTATTAGAACCTTTGCATTTCTCACTGATATTGTGACCTGAATGAAGAAACATGATCTCCATCTCAATTTGATCTCTTTTCAGCTCAGCCTATTACCGCTAACTTCCACTAAGTATGTAGACAAGTGGGTGGTGGTCATGAATGACCGTATTTTCTTCACCGACCATGATGCAATGGTCTCTCAGTGTTGCAGATTCACTCTATACAACATCTGCAAGATCAGCCCATATCTAACAGAGAGCCTAGTCCAGGCTTTGGTTACAGAATTGATAAACACAAATAAAGAGTTTAGAACACTTCCTTGGTTACAAAACCTAACAGTTAATATTAGATAGACAGAAATTCACCAAACAAGGGAGTCTTCAAATGCTTCTTAAACAAATTAAGGGAGTCAGAATTTCAAATGGAGGAGGGCAGAACATCCCACCAGCTAGAAAAAGAGTCTGGAATGAGATTTTATGCCACCAGAAAGCATTCATCAACAGATCTGAGTGGTCGGGAAGGAGCACAGGACCTCACCACTGTCTCCATATACAGTGTATGAATGCTGACCCAATGACTACTCTGTAGTTAAGCATCAAGGATTTAAACTTACTGTGTATTCCTACAGGGAAACAATATAGTGACCTGAAAAGAGGAGTGACATTTGTCTGCCTTAGCTGACTGAACTCTAGCCATGTCACTGCATTATTACTAATCTGAAGTAGCTTGGTGACACATGGCAATACTCCTACCAGCAGAGAGTTTCAGTGGTCTTAAAGTGAAAAGACCAAATCCAGTCTTAAATCCAGTGTTGCAAGAAAAGGTTGGACTTCTGTGACCCTGTAAAGTTAAAAGTTGGTTTCAGGCTTACAGCTTTGGTTGCAGATTATTTTATATGGCAGCTATGGAATGGCATCCCATTCTAGAACAGTTGCAACCTTGTGTGCTATGCTTCTGGGTTATGGCATTGTTTTAGCTCTCCTACATCTTGATGAGGAAATTCGGGGATCATATTCTTTACACTTCTTTATTCCATTTTTATTCTTTATTCTTTATTCCATTCACTGCAACCATTCAAGTGATGTTCTGGTGCCTCTTGAAGAGCCTCCTTTTATCACATCTTAAGAAGCTTAGCCATCCTTTCACTCTCATCTACTCGTCACTTCTACATGTTCTTCTGACCCACTCACCCCTCAACTTTTATGTATGCTGAATGTTGTCATTGTGCTGCTAACTACCATGCTATACTTTGATTTTAGACCTGAAATTTTCATTCTCAAGTATCCACTATTTTCCCAAGGAGTTAATCTGATTTTAGTAAGCCTTGTAAGAAAATGGCATCTGTTATCTATAAATGTTACATACCTTCTATTACTTGTTTGACTCAATTCAAGGTCACAGAGCCTAGCCAGGAAAACAAGCTACAAGGCAAAAAAGAAGAAAGGATGGGACAAGACACCAGTCCATAACAGATGGGGCCAAATAACCAGTGGATCTTTGGGGGCAGAAAATCCAGGCAAACACAAGGAGTACAATATAGAATGACCTGGAGCAGGAGATGAAAACCTCTGAGGACAAGGCAGTATTACTGACCACCGCACAACCATACAATAATAAGTAATGGACAAGCAGGTTCGGACAACACACAGCTTCATAGTTAATATTACTAGTATTATTTAAAATATGATTCTGAAATAGATTAAGTCTGTCTGAGAATATAGTGTTATTTTGGCAGAAGAGAAAGGAGAATGAGAAGAAGGGGGGGAGACGTGTCCGGAGGCAGGAGGAGAGGAGGAAGGTAAAGAGAGTGAATCTGAGGGTAGGACCTTTGAATGTTGGCAGTATGACTGGTAAGAGGAGAGAGTTAGCAGATATGATGGAGAGAAGGAAGGTTGATACATTGTGTATGCAAGAGACTAAATGGAAGGGGAGTAAGGCCAGGTGGATCGGAGATGGATTCAAATTGTTCTATGATGGTGTGGATAGGAGGAGAAATGGGGTAGGAGTTATTCTGAAGGAACAGTATGTCAAGAGTGTTCTGGAGGTGAAAAGAGTGTCAGGCAGAGTAATGATTATGAAGGTGGAAATTGGAGATGTGATGATGAATGTTGTTAGTGCATATGCCCCGCAAGTTGTGTGTGCAATGGGTGAGAAAAAAGATTTTTGGAGTGAGTTGGATGAAGTGATAAACACTGTACCCAAGGGACAGAAAGTGGTGATTGGAGTGGATTTCAATGGACATGTTGGTGAAGGGAACAGAGGAAACAAGGAGGTGATGGGTAGGTATGGTGTCAAGGAGAAGAATGAAGAATGTCAGAGGATAGTGTATTTTGCCAAAAAGATGGACATGGCTGTGGTAAATACGTATTTTAAGAATAGGGATGAACATAGGGTTACATACAAGAGTGGAGGAAGATGCACACAGGTAGATTACATCCTAAGTGTAGATAAGCAGCATAGGATGGTGGTCTGTAGGATGACATTGGAGATCAAGAAGAGGAAGAAAGTGAAGGCAGAGCCAAGGATCAAATGGTGGAAGTTGAAAAAGGAAGACTGCAAGGTTGAGTTTAGGGAGGAGGTGAAACAGGCACTGGGTGGCAGTGAAGAGTTACGAGACAGATGGGAAACTACAGCAGATGTAGTAAGGGTGACAGCAAGAAGGGTGCTTGGCGTGACATCTGAACAGAGGAAGGAGGAAAAGGAAACCTGGTGGTGGAATGGGGAAGTACAGTAGAGTATACAGAGGAAGAGGATGGCAAAGAAGAAGTGGGATAGTCAGAGAGATGCAAAAAGTAGACAAGAGTATAAGGAGATAAGGCACAAGGTGAAGAGAGAGGTGGTGAAGGCTAAAGAAAAGGCATATGATTAGTTACATGAGAGGTTGGACACTAAGGAGGGAGAAAAGGACCTGTACCGATTGGCTAGAAAGAGGGACAGAGCTGGGAAAGATGTGCAGCAGGTTGTGTAATAAACGATAAAGATGGAAACATGCTCACAAGTGAGGAGAGTGTGTTGAGAAGATGGAAAGAGTACATTGAGAGGCTTTTGAATGAAGATAATGAGAGAGAGAAGAGGTTGGATGATGTGGAGATAGTGAATCAGGAAGTGCAACGGATTAGCAAGAAGGAAGTAAGGACAGCTATGAAGAGGATGAAGAATGGAAAAGCTGTTGCTCCAGATGGCATAGCTGTTGAAACATGGAAGTGTTTAGGAGAGATGGCAGTGGAGTTTTTAACAAGATTGTTTAATGGAATCTTGGAAAGTGAGAGGATGCCTGAGGAGTGGAGAAGAAGTGAACTGGTGCCGATATTTAGGAATAAGGGGGATGTACAGGACTGTAGTAACTACAAGGGAATAAAATTGATGAGCCACAGCATCAAGTTATGGGAAAGAGTAGTGTAAGCTAGGTTAAGAAGTGAGGTGATGATTAGTGAGCAGCAGTATGGTTTCATGCCAAGAAAGAGCACCCAGATGCAATGTTTGCTCTGGGGGTGTTGATGGAGAAGTATAGAGAAGACCAGAAGGAGTTGAATTGTGTCTTTGTGGACCTGGAGAAAGCATTTGACAGGGTGCCTCGAGAGGAGTTGTGGTATTGTATGAGGAAGTCAGGAGTGGCAGAGAAGTACGTAAGAGTTGTACAGGATATGCACGAGGGAAGGGTGACTGTCGTGAGGTCTGTGGTAGGAGTGACGGATGCATTCAAGGTGGAGGTGGGATTACATCAGGGATCAGTTCTAAGCCCTTTCTTATTTGCAATGGTGATGGACAGGTTGACAGACGAGATTAGACAGGAGTCCCCGTGGACTATGGTGTTTGCTGATGACATTGTGATCTGTAGCAATAGTAGGGAGCAGGTTGAGGAGACCCTGGAGAGGTGGTATCTGCTCTAGAGAGGAGAGGAATGAAGGTCAGTAGGAACAAGACAGAATACATGTGTGTGAATGAGAGGGAGGTCAGTGGAATGGTGAGGATGCAGGGAGTAGAGCTGGCGAAGGTGGGTGAGTTTAAATACTTGGGATCAACAGTACAGAGTAAGGGGGATTGTGGAAGAGAGGTGAAAAAGAGAGTTCAGGCAGGGTGGAATGGGTGGAGAAGAGTGTCAGGAGTAATTTGTGACAGATGGGTATCAGCAAGAGGAAAGATGAAGGTCTACAGGACGGTAGTGAGACCAGCTATGTTATATGGGTTGGAGACGGTGGCACTGACCAGAAAGCAGGAGGCAGAGCTATAGGTGGCAGAGTTAAAGATGCTAAGCTGTACTAGGTGTGATGAGGATGGATAGGATTAGAAATGAGGACATTAGAGGGTCAGCTCAAGTTGGACAGTTGGGAGACAAAGTCAGAGAGGTGAGATTGCTTTGGTTTGGACATGTGCAGAGGAGAGATACTGAGTATATTGGGAGAAGGATGCTAAGGATGGAGCTGCCAGGGAAGAGCAATACAGGAAGGCCTAAGCGAAGGTTTATGGATGTGGTGAGAGAGGACATGTAGGTGATGGGTGTAACAGAACAGGATGCAGAGGACAGAAAGATATGGAAGAAGATGATCCACTATGGCAACCCCTAACGGGAGCAGTTGAAAGAGGAAGAAGAAGAGAATGTAGTATTATGTTAATACATTATTCTGGTGAGGTGTAAAGTGTTTGCTAGTCTGCCACCAGAGGACACTTTAGGAAATTCTGTCAAAAAGTACAGCAACATGTTTTGCTTTTAAAATATTTCAATAAAACTGTAAAATTTTCTCACTTATCCTGAATCGTAAAATGCTAAAGACAATTTAATGTACAATGTGCATTTTAGTAGTATTGTGATTTTTCTAACTTTGCTATTATTAGTAGTATTCTTTCTATTATTACACTTTCTGGACACTTTATTGTGTTGTAGATTTCATTTTAAATGGATATATTTGCCAATGGCTGTGGTGGCCAGTCAGTGACTCTGCCTCCCTTTAGATGGCTGGCAGGCACTTGTCCTCTCAGTATCTGTCCATCAAGTATCTCTGAATGGCAGAAGAATAGAGAAAAATAATATAAACAAATTCTTTCCACCAAAACAGAGCTTCTCCATGGATTAGGGCTTCTTCATATCCTATTTAGCTTTTTTCATTATGGACCCCCTGGAATGCTGTTCAGACATGTCATTCAGAAGAATGCAAGCAGAGGCGTCTCTTCCTCCCCCACTTTTTCCAAGTTGCTTTTAACCTGTTGCGTAACATCTGAAAAATATTCCACAGAATGTTAACAAATTGTGCCCTGTTCTACCAAAGTGGGGGGTGTAAAAAACGAGCTTCAAGTTATTCTGATAAAAATTTTGCAATACTCTATAAAGATTATCTTCTCTTCTGTAAACCAAATGATTGAAATTAGACTATGCAAGGCAGTTCCACTGCTTAATTATAAAAAAAAGTTCAAACCCTAATTTCTTAATCATTCCAAATATATGCTGTGTGGGTTTAGAGGGGATGGTGTTGTAACACAGTGAATAGTGCTGCTGCCTCACATATCCAGAGACGTGTGTTTGATCAGCTCCTCAGATCTTTGTGTGGGGTCTGCATGTTCTCCCTGAGTATATGTAGATAATCCCCAGTCTCTTCCCACTTCTCACACATACTCTTGTTTTTTTTTTTTTTTCTTTTTCTTTTTTTTTAATGGCCTGATTGCTTGCTCCTACTTTTCAGGTAATGTTTGTGGGATAAGCTTCAGTGTCAGCATCCAGTGAGTTTACAACTGAAAGTGTGGGTTAAGTAAATAGATAATTTACCTCTGATAAAAATACTCACCTTCAGGTGATATATTTCATGTGGAGATGAACTATGAGGGGCTAAATGAGATAACATAAGAATACATGTATGCATATGTTCACTGGTCACTTTATTAGGTTCAACTGCTTGTTAAAGCAAATATCTACTCAGCCAATCACATGGCAGTACCTATATAAGAAACATCACCTGGATGCACTAGGACACATCATCAGTGATGTATCCTGAGGTCATCGGGTGTTTCGGGTCTCACAACATCATATACCCTCGCTCAGGCGACCCAGCCAGGGTTGATCAATCCCCAACTTGCATCCCAGTAGCGATCCACGGACCAGCTCTCTTTATCCAAAGCCACCTTGATTGAGGCTTTCTCTGCAGCTTCACTTGTAGATTTAATGGCCCTCTTTTTGGCTGCTGCTGTCATGCCCAGCTGTGTGAGGACTCTGCAGAGTGAGTGTCCTGCAAATC
This sequence comes from Polypterus senegalus, assembly GCF_016835505.1. NCBI lineage: Eukaryota > Metazoa > Chordata > Cladistia > Polypteriformes > Polypteridae > Polypterus > Polypterus senegalus. The sequence goes on from NC_053164.1 coordinate 31,139,626, forward strand.
CTCTGCAGCCAATTTCTATGGGCTCATAGAGTACCCTTCAGCCTCTGTCCCTGCATTCCTCCACCAGCTCCTGGTACTTAGCACGTTTCCTCTTGCCAGCTTCCTCGATACGCTCTTCCCAGGGCACTGGCAGTGCTTTTAGGCATGTTGACATTGTCAAGATGACCTGCTGAAGTTCAAACTGAGCATCAGAATGGGGAAGAAAGGTAACTTAGGTGACTTTGAATGTGACATAATTGTTAGTGGCAGATGGGCCAATCTGAGTATTTCAAAAACTGCTGATCTACTGGGATTTTCTCACACAACCATCTCTAGGGTTTACAGAGAATGGTCAAAAAAAGGGAAAATATCCAGTGGTTGGCAGTTCTCTGAGCACAAATGCCATGTTGATGCCACAGTCTACCTGAGTATTGTTGCTGACCATGTTCAACCCTTTATGACCACAGTGTACCCATCTTCTGATGGCTACTTCCAGCAGTATGTTACAAACGTCATATTATCTCAAACCGGCCTAATGAACATGACAATGAGTTCACTGTACTCAAATGGCCTCCACAGTCACCAGATCTCAATCCAATAGAGATGTGGCGGGATGAGAGATTCGCATCATGGATGTGCAGCCGAAAGATCTGCAGTAACTGTGTGATGCTATCATGTCAATATGGACCAAAATCGCTGAGGAATGCTTACAGTACCTTGTTGAATCTATGCCATGAAGAATTGCAGCAGTTCTGAAGTCAAAGGTGAGTCAAACCCAATACTGGCAAGGTGTACCTAATAAAGTGGCTGGTGACTGTATATGCATTATGCCTCAATGACTGTGACTGCCAGGTTAGAATTTTTCTTTCCTTTCTTTTTAAAATGTTCTTCTTTTTTAGTTATTCTGGAGTGTGTTCAAATCATACTGTGTGTGTAAATCTATCTATAGTCATGCACATATTAACGGCTCTCAGAAAGGACACATTATGACCCCAAATAGAGAGGGGTGCTGTCCCTAACCACATCTCCTTCTTCACCCACAGTTCTGAGGCGTACTCACTGGATGGTTTGTACTCTGTTTCTGCCTTCACCCTAAAGCTGGGACCCGGATACATAAACATTGACTCCACAGGAAATGACTGTTTATTTGGGACCCAATAACTGAGGTGTCAGAGAGCTCTTCACGATCCTCAGAAGAACCTTTTTGTTTAACATCCTTGAGTGTTTTTCATTTTGTTTTATATTCATTTTTTTAATCTATCAATCAATCAGCACAACTACAATTCTTTTCTTTTTTCTCCCCAGGTGAGTGTTGGCCTTCTCCTACTCTTTCAATTCCAGTTCTCCTGAGTTTTTTCTTTTATGCCATACCCAGGAGTATTTCCAGTGCCATAATAATGCACCTAGTAAGCATCAAGGTCAGGCAGAACCATCTTAAAACAGCAAAATGCAGCCAGGCTGTCCATCAGTACTATAACTCCCATACATCCCTGCAGCTGAGCACTTGAGAGATTCTGCCACCCATCACCCATTGCAGTACCACACCCAAGCATCTGTCTCTCCTCCTGCTAATTGTGCCAGCTCACCTCCCAGCTCTAGACTCAGTGTACATCTGGCCATGCAGTGGCTTTAAACACATTTCCTGGGGCACTGCACCAGGTCAAAAGCAACCCTATTTATACCATTTAGATCTCCCTTTAGTGGTCTGTTGTGTCTCTGCACCCCTGGGTCTTGTGTTGCTCTTGAAGAACTGGGTGTTGTAAGTGAGGCTCATTGTATTTGCCTTGGTAAAAGGATGGCACAGTCTCATACATTGTTATTTAAGAGTCAGGCAGTCGTGCCACAGGTAGCCTTAACATCGCTGGCCTCAATCCGTCTATTACAAAAAGGTCAGGCATCCCTGCCAACTGCTAAGTCACTTACTCTCTAGTGTAAGGGTTCCCAACAAGGGGTGTCCACAACCCCAGGGGGTGCAAGATTGCATTTCAGGAAGGGTGACAAAGAGGAAATCTGTGTTGTGATTAGCCAAAATTGAGGTGTGTTGTGCAACTTTATCGTAGTGCAATTGGTGTCTGGCAGTGTGCCATCATTGGTAGGTAATTTATTAGTTTGTGCTCCTGTTCTATGATGTGAAAAGAATCAAGCACTGTGTGCGCAATTGTCACCTGTGAATTGTGGGTTCTTGCGGGTTCCTTCCTGCACATGGTGTGTTCATAAAGACAAATAACTTTTTTAAGAGAATGGAATTTAGACCTTGCAATGACTTGTAGAGAAGAAGGATGAGGTCTAGAATTGATTTCTGTGCAAGCCCTGATCAGGAAACATCATTGATTTCAAGGTTTGATTGACATTTCTGCTGGGGGGAGGGGACAAATGGGACCGAACTACATGTAACACCTACTGCTGTGGCATCCGACCGGGGCTGAAGCCCGGCCGGGACGCCCAGGAGGACCGGAGGAGGGCTTGTACCTCCTCCAGACCGCGAGGGGGCGACCTTCCTGGTTATGTTGGGGGCCACGGGTAAAGGGCTTGGAAGCCCAGCCCTGTAGGGACCCGTGGCCACCGCCAGGTGGCGCCCTGGTGCCTGTAGAAACCCTGGAGCCCAGCACTTTCACCATACCAGGAAGTGCTGGGGGGAAGAAGACAGGGGACACCCGGAGGGCTTCTGGGTGCGCAGCCGGCACTTCCGCCACACATGGGCATGTCTGCGGAGGAATGCTGGGAAGCAGCTGGAGCCCATCCGGGTTCCTATTTAAGGGGCCGCCTCCCTTCATTCAGTAGCGGAAGTCGGGTGGAAGAGAGACGGAGCTGGAGAGAGAGGACTGGAGGCGGCCAGGAAGGCACAAAGGACTGTGAGGCCTGGATTGAGGGGGATCGGTGCTGGAGGCACTGGGGTTTGTGTGCACGTAAATAACTTGTAAATATTGTAAATAAAGGGTGTGTTGGGTGAACATAAGATGTCCGTCTGTCTGTGTCCGGGTTCAAGTTCACACTGCTTACACTCAGCCCATCTCTCCTGCTGGCGGTCCTGGCAGTAACGCAGGAACTTTAACTCTTTTTGAACTCTATTGCAGGTGTTGTTGGGGGACAAAGCTCGTCGATTGTGCTTGATTGCTTAGTGACGTGCTAGCCTCTGTTAATTCACGAGGGTCTCCAATCCCCCAAATCCCTTGATCGTTGATCATGTGTCATTTCCTCACTTGATGCTTTGCGGGATGCCCCAACCCCTGGATCGTCAATTGAGTTTCTAGCTTCACAAGAGACATATTTACAAGATAACTGAAATTTATAAAAGTAAATTCCAGAAAAAATGTATATTTAAATTTTAAGTACTGAGTAAAAATCATATTTTTTGAGTTCACAATTTTGTTCACCCATAAGTGGTTCAATTTGTGATTCAAAAATTAGAAATTTGACTTCTTCGTCTTCAAATGAGATGTTACTTTTGTAGGCGGTATGATCATAAATCAAACATTTTACAGGGATGCTGGGTATAGAAAAGGTTGGGAACCACCAGCCTAGAGCCTAGTGCCCTTTTGGGATGCCAATCACCACACACATGCACAAAACCTCCTGTGGCACAGATGCTTCTACATTGCCCTAGATACATTTTGTCAGACATATTTCTACTCTAAGTTGTCATGGTGGTACTCTTCTCCTAGAAGCCTCTTGTCAGCCATCCCTGGCATCACCAAATTTTTATCCTACAGAGGCTTCATTAAGTGCGCTTGCATGCACAAACAAAACCGAGATAAGGTGATTAACTGGCAAAGGCAGAAACCTGATTTCCTGAAAACATACATTTGCATGCGCAAGTACACTTCTCAAGTTCTCCTTTGGCAAAATGCTCCAATGTTATTAAATGGTGTAAAAAGAGTAAAAGCATCATCATTGTTGGCCAAGAATCTGAAAAAATAAGTATGGAGCCTGTAATCATTTTCTTGTGTTTTACGCATACATAATTAGTCAGCCATATCCTGTAAAGTAAATGATATCCATTACAAAGAAATGACTGAATTTAAAATAGAAGGAAAGTTACAAATGAGTAACTGGTGAATAAGTAGCCAATGCCAGCCTTGTCTCGACCTGAGCCACCAATGATTCGCAGTATAAACAATGGCCACTGCGACACCCGATCACACTGATTCAACATACGTACAGCAAACAGCTAGTCAAAAACTAAACTTACGCTTTATTAAATGTTTCTGATATTCAGTTGCACACAGCAACCCTGCAAAGGATTGGCATACCTGTTTGTGGGCTTCTTGACTTTCACCTTGTGCTGCTGGAATAATAAAAGCGCAGGTATTTTTACTTGAATAAAAGAGGTTTTGTGTTATTTGTAACTTTAAAAAGTAATTGGACTACTTACCTAGAGTTGACTTAATGGCCTGCCACAACCCTAACATTAGCTACAATGTGTGGAGGTCTGTATCTAGACTCTATTGGTGTCCATTAGAGCCAATTCTACCTACTTGGAAGTCCAGGCTGGAAGCTCCGGGCTGCAAAGGTATATCCATCAATCCATCCATTATCCAACCCGCTATATCCTAACTACAGGGTCATGGGGGTCTGCTGGAGCCAATCTCAGCCAACACAGGGCACAAGACAGGAAACAAACCCCGGGCAGGGCACCAGCCCACCACAGGCAAAGATATATATTTACTCATGGAGTTTATCTACATCTTAATTAGGTTTCTCAGAGACCAATAAAACATGTTTCTCTATTCAGAATAAGGGGTTACAAAGTGTTTTAGAAACCAGATTTCTGTGTATTACAGTATTGGCTTATTACCATTTTTTAGTTTCAGAACCTTGCTGCTGTCAAAGTAGCATGTAAATGCATTGGTTGCTTGTCTGCTCTGAATGCAGTTTTCAGCTTGGCTATGCTGCCATCTACTGATCATTTAATAAAATTGTATAAAAATCCATTTCTTTGCTAGCCTATCCTGCTTTGTACCGTGCCACATCACTAATGACAATATAAACCAATATATGGGGAGCTTCAGCCATATGTAGACACCAAGAACTAACTGATCTTGCAAACAGGCTCTGCATTGCAGGCAGTATGGCATAATGGCTAAGGACCTCAATTCTAGGCCACAAAGACACCAAGTCAGTTCCTGACACTAAACCTCACTGTGACCCTGAGCAAATCGCTTCACCTAACTTTGATCCAACTGTAAAAAATAAAAAGTAAGCAGCTGTACTATGGATCCGTACTTATAATAGGATGGTGTTTATCATAGATGTCATGTTCAGACCAGTGTCGCTGCCCTGATTTGCAGTGACCGAAAATAGTATGGGAACCCGTTTATGTATAAATATGTCATAAAATATGGCCTGATCTTCATCTGAGTTACAATAATAAAGAACTTTACTGTCTAACCCTAACTCAGTTCTAAGCTTAAACACTTTTCAAAAGACAATCTAAAAAGCAAAAGCATGTCTGTAGAAGGTTGGCACAATGTCACCATGGCAAGTGTGGCTATAGAAGAGTGGCACAGTAGCACCATGGCAAGTGTGGCTGTAGAAGGTTGGCACAGTATTAAAGTGGCTTATATGACTGTAGAAGGGTGTTAGGTTAACTGGTGACTCTGAGGTGACTCTGTAACAGTATCCTGTTTACAGTTGGCTCCTGTCTTTCACCTAATACTGCTTGGTGAGGTTCCAACTGCCCACAACCATAGACGGGATAATTTGGTTAGTAAATGGGACAAATGATGTTTATAAGAAAGAGAAGGTCGCCCCGCGAGGCATGGGATAAGCATCAAATCGGAAACTTGGTTGAGCCGGCGGAAGTCATTGCAAAACCTCCAACTGCCGTCAGGCTTAGCAATCAAGGCGATGGGGCTGGACCAGGGACTACTACTTTCCTCGATCACTCCTAGTGCCAGCATTCGCTTGATTTCCAGTTCCACTTCTACTTTCTTTGCCTCCGAGTCTGTAGGGTCGCTCACGGACGATCACCCCGGTCAGTCAATATGTATGCGCAATCAGAGAGGTCCGACCTGGCTGTTCACTTACCACCTCTGGGACCGGCGGATAGCTGCTTGAGCTCCTGTCTCTGTCTGGGAGATAGCTGTTCGCGAAATTAAGGGCACTTACTTCCGAGAGAGAGCAGGGCTGTCCGGAGGAGGGATCGGGATCCCTCTCCTTCCACGGTTTCAGCAGGTTTACATGATATATTCGCTCAGCTGGTCGGCGATTGGGCTGTTTCACCAAATAGTCACCAATCCCTTCCTCTCCTTAATTTCGTAGGGGCCTAGCCAATGTGCGAGCAGTTTAGAGTGTGAAGTAGGAACCAATACCATGACGCGATCCCCGGTTGGAACTCCGGAGAGTGTACCGCGGTCATACAGGCGGGCCTGTGCTGATTGTGCCTCCTCGATATGACTTTTAGTATAGGTCTTATTACATCAAATCTATCGCGCAATTGGGGATATACTCCAAAATGTTAGTGGAGGGCTGTGCCTCCCTTCCCAGCCCTCTTTTAAAATATCTAATAAGCCCGGGCTGTCTTCCGTATAGTAATTCAAAGGGAGAGAACCCGTAGAGGCTTGAGGACTTCCGTAGGCAAAGAGGACAAGGGGAGGAGTTGGTCCCAATTCCTCCCATCCTTGCTGACTACCTTACGTAGCATTTGCTTGAGAGTTTGATTGAATCTCTCCACTAGCCCATCGGTTTGAGGATGATACACGAGGTTTTAAATGCTTTATTTTCAGTAACTTGGCAGTCTCCTTGAGCGTTTCCGAGGTGAAAGGCGTTCCTTGGTCCGTCAGGACTTCTCTAGGAATGCCCACCGTGAAAAGACTCCTACTAGTTCCGTGCAATATTTTTAGTGGTAGCGGCGCAATGGAGCGGCTTCAGGGAATCGGGTTGCATAATCCACGAGGGGCTAAGCTTAAACACTTTTCAGAAAAGACAATCTGCAAAGCGCGAAAAAGCAAAAGCATGTCTGTAGAAGGTTGGCACAATGTCACCATGGCAAGTGTGGCTATAGAAGAGTGGCACAGTAGCACCATGGCAAGTGTGGCTGTAGAAGGTTGGCACAGTATTAAAGTGGCTTATATGACTGTAGAAGGGTGTTAGGTTAACTGGTGACTCTGAGGTGACTCTGTAACAGTATCCTGTTTACAGTTGGCTCCTGTCTTTCACCTAATACTGCTTGGTGAGGTTCCAACTGCCCACAACCATAGCCACTCACCCACCTGTTGCCAGAGGATAATTTGGGTTAAACTCCCAGTTAGATCATTTCATCTTTTATTTTTTTCCATATACAGTAACTTTCATGTGAGGGGCCTTTGATTTGTGGCCGGATGCGAGGAAGCATTTAGAAGCAGGAGAAATATTAGGGTGCCACCCCAGCAACCCAATTTAATTAAATAAAAATAAAAAAGGCAAAATGGGTGCTTAAGCATACAACTAAAAAGACAATGATTTAAGGTCACTCTTGCAGGTTTTCTCACTTGCTGCTCTCCCTCTGGTATGTGTCTCTGGCTCTTAGCTCACTCAGGTCCAGGTCAACTTAAAGACACCACCTTCCGGTGCCATTGGTATATATGGCAATTGGCAGAAACAGGCAGTACTTGTTACAGAAGTTACAGTCGGGTAGGAGTGCCCTCACTGGGCATCTTCTGTAGACTTTGGATAAAGGACAGGACTCCATTAGCAACTGCACCCCCGCTTGTCCAGGAATGGAATAGCTTACCTCAGTTGAGTTTGTCTGGGGACACGTGAATGTGTGGCAGATTCTTCAAAGGTTTAAATGTAAACTGCAGTCTGTTCAAAGGCTGGCACAATGGGTGATTAATCAAAAAGCCACATTAGATATATTAAAACAAAACCTGCAAGTATAAGATCAAATACCTTCACAGGGAAGGCTGTCAGTTTATAAAATAACAAGAGAACATTAGAAAGATATAACTAGTCAAAATGATTTCTTGTAAATATGTTATACTTTTTTAATATAAGGCAACAAAAGAAAAGAAATATATAATCAAGTGTATTGTGACAAAAAACAGATAAGTTACAGACTTAAATATATTGCAATAAAGACCATTAATAAAAAAGGGCATTTTTATAGTGTGACAAATACAACAGTGCTGATGACAACAGTAGATGTTGACATTGTTGTGGTGGCCAATGAGTTTGTTTTTATTTTCATTTGTCCACAACCTTTGGTTCCAAAAAATCTCTGTCTTATAGAAATACTGTTTTACATATTTAAGACGTTGTTTGTATGCTGAGTTTGTAGATAAGGTTTCCTCCTGGCAACTCTTTCATGAAGGCCATGTCCGTGTATTCAATGCCACACAGTAGAGCCGGGCACCCACCACCACTCTATTCTCAATTAAACCAACCTGCCGGTCTCACACAGCCATTTGGGGATTTTTCTTTGTCTTCCCATACATACGCAGGCTGTAGTTCTATCTGTCAGTTTTCTTGGTCTTCCAGATCTGGTCTTGACCTCCATAGTTCCACCCGCTGTTTCTTAATGACATTTTAGGCCGTGTAAATTCCAAAATGGTAAAACGTAGGTAACATTTTATAGCTCGTTTTGTAAAGAATCTCTTAGTTTCATTTTCAGATCGTCAGTCAGTTGCTGAGAAGAGCACATGATTGTTGAGTGCTGCACAATATTTGAATACTCCAGGAATCTAGAAGGCTCTGGAAGTGTCATCAGCTGACAGTTCCGAAGGACAATTCTGGACCAGAGTAATAACTTAATGAGCTAAGCCAGAGCAGACTAATGACCTGACAAGAGCTGAGGCCTTACAACTTTGGAAATTATACATTTAATCTTTCATACCTTTTTCAGTTCATCAAATAATTCATAACTGTACATTAATATTTACATTAAAATACAAATTGTTTAGTTTGTTTGTTGTTAAAGTTGTATTTAAAAATTTTAACTTCAAATGTCAACAAAATATGTAATTTGACCAGGGTGTCCAAACTTTTGCATGGACCTGTAAAGGCCCAACACTATTATCCATTTATTAATCAGCCAAGTAATTATTGTTTTTCTTAATCTGAGAAACTGCAACTTATTACATTTCTTGAGTCTGCCCGAGGAACAAATCTACTTTCATTATTAGGGCCAGTTGGGAGAAAATTTATTAAATCAATAATTCAGTCTGCCACAGATGACGCACCTCTGCAAGTTGATCTTAGGATGTGATGTGATGAACCTTGGGATGGACTGGCATTCCATGTTCACTTTAACAAGTATAAAAATGTACAGTTTGCTAAATATGACTTGCGATATTTATTTTGTGTGTTTTTATTTTAGGATTATTTAGCTGTAGCTGTAAACTGTGTGCCCAGAGCTAATAAGGGAAGCTGACTTTGTGTGTACTGTGTGATCAAAGTGTGCTTTAACTAGAGGAGCTGGCAGATGCCAATGAGCTCTTTAGATCATAAGGAGCCACATGACCAGTGATTCATATGTTCTTTAGGAAAAATAGGATAATGGAATGTCAAGTGTCTTTTAAAAGAGTGTTAGATTCTGGGGAGCGTAGAAATGTGTAAGAAAATGCAAGGCAAGGTATTATTACTGTTAGATTCTTCATATATCAAGTGATGCAATTTGGACACATCATTAGTGATGAACCCAAGGTCATAAGGTGTTTCAGATCTTAGATCATCATACACCCTCACCAGCTGGTGATGATCAGTTGCCAGCTTGCTTCCAAGTAGTGTGTTACAGTACAGCATGGATCACGCCTCTTGATGCATCACCATCTTCCCTGCAGCGTTGATGATGTTCTTGGTGGCTCTTCTTTCCTCTGACCCTCTAATGCCAAGGAGACTGTCTGCCCAATGTAGAGACTGCCTTGCAAAGCCTCTGTGGCCCACCTCAACAGGTTTGCATCAGGCCTTCCACCAATGTCTTCTACATTCCTCTACCAGCTCAAAGTATTTTGCCTTCTTGTGCTCATGAACCTCCTCTATTCGGTCCTCCCAGGGAACTGTGAGGTCCATCATGATCACTCCCTAAGACTGGTCAGATATTAAGACCAAATCCGGCCTGAGTGTCGTCCTTGCAATGTGTTCCGGAAACTGCAACTGCTTTCAGTTGCCAGTCCTACACTGAGGCAACCAGCCCAATTGGGGCCCAGAGCTCCACCTGGGGTTTTCCCCTGCCTTAACAAAGGCAATGCTGTGCCTTATTAGGAGCTGGTGTTTGTTATGTTGAATTCCACTGCAGATGGTGTCAGCTACTGCCTTTAGCGCTTGAACATGGCATCATCTATACCTCCCCTCTCTCAAGGCAGCAGGCAGCAGCTCAGGATGTACTCCAAAGAACCTATTGACCAGCTAGACCCCAGCAATGCAAGTTGGACAGGCTGGGAAAGGACAACATGCACAGAGTGAATCAGAAACTTCGGTTTAGCTGGTTCTGATTTCCAAAGTTCTGCCCATGATCTTTCATGCAGTTATATGATCCCAATTGATCCAAGCTCATTGCTGGCACATAGCCACTGCCCTGCTGCACCGTTCATTTTCCACCTCTGCACAGATCTCTTCCTGGATCAGTTGATGTCTCTCTCCCTCATGGGCTTTATCATATTGGGGTCTTGCAATGCTACCAAAGCCAGCTTGTCCAACTGCCAGCAAGCCTACAATTAGAATCCCCATGTTTGCATTTTAGATAATTTCATATACTGTATATATATTTATGCATTTAGATATATTTTAGATAATATAGATAATAGTTTGATTTAATACATTTAAAGTACACACACAAATAATTCTGCTACTGTATATAATTCAGTGTGTTTGTTTGTGATCTCTTAATTGATAGTTTTTTCCTTGGACAGGGTAAATGTATTAGTTGGGGCTGGGGAGAAAGAAAGTAAAAGGCAAAGAGAAGGACAAACAAGCATTTTGTAAGCACAGTACAAGAAAAGAAAAGGAGAGGAAATGTTGGAAAGGAACTCAAGGTTTCAGTGTCTTTGCTCGTCCTTTACAAGAGGGGACTCCAACTCCAGTCCTGGAGTACAACTGTGGATGCAGGTGTTCAGTCTAACCCTTTTCTTAGTTAGTGACCAGTTTTTGCTGCCAATTAACTTTTTTCCTTTCATTTGAATTTACTAGCTTTTAAGGTCACATATCTCTTAATTGTTTCTTTTTTCCTTACTTAGCAGCCACACAATAATGAGATACAAAATGAGCCAAAACATGACCAGCAGCCTGTGTCCATCATACAATATCTGAAATGTTGATCTGCTCTGGTCACCAAAACATTTCATGGTGTTCTTAGAAAAAAAAGTTTTGGAAACGTCTGCTGTGTCAGATTGAAAACTCCAACAAGTCATGGAATTAAATAATGGGTTTAATTAACAACAAAAATGGACTTCTAATTAAAAAAATTGAGGCCCCGACTTAGCTGACTATCTTTTGGCTCACTTTACAAATCATTTCTGTTTAGATGCTGATTAAGAAAAAAAATGAAGTGATTCAGAGGACTACATCTTAAAACATGAGTAAATTAAAATTAAGAGAACATGTATTAATTAGCAGGAAAAACTGGTTACTAATTAAGAATAGGCTTAGTCTGAAAACCTCAAACCACAGTAGCACTCCAGGAATGAAGTTGGAGACCCCTGTTTTACAAACTTATATGTGTATATTTGTATGGATTTTTAAAAACGTTTTCAGAAACATCACCACCATCAGAGAGAGGACACTTGGTCAGATTTTCCATCTACAGTCACTCCCATTCATCACACTTTACTGAAAAAGACAATGACTTCAACAAATAAAGCTAAGGCCACCTGATATGAAACTTGCAGTGTGACCCTGATTTGAATCATTTAGGCTGCATGCTTTTCATATCTAACAAATATGCCTGCTTTTTCTATAAATAAACACAAACAATGATTGAAACAAAGTAATACAGTGGTGTGAAAAACTATTTGCCCCCTTCCTGATTTCTTATTCTTTTGCATGTTTGTCACACAAAATGTTTCTGATCATCAAACACATTTAACCATTAGTCAAATATAACACAAGTAAACACAAAATGCAGTTTTTAAATGATGGTTTTTATTATTTAGGGAGAAAAAATCCAAACCTACATGGCCCTGTGTGAAAAAGTAATTGCCCCCTGAACCTAATAACTGGTTGGGCCACCCTTAGCAGCAATAACTGCAATCAAGCGTTTGCGATAACTTGCAGTGAGTCTTTTACAGCGCTCTGGAGGAATTTTGGCCCACTCATCTTTGCAGAATTGTTGTAATTCAGCTTTATTTGAGGGTTTTCTAGCATGAACCGCCTTTTTGAGGTCATGCCATAGCATCTCAATTGGATTCAGGTCAGGACTTTGACTAGGCCACTCCAAAGTCTTCATTTTGTTTTTCTTCAACCATTCGGAGGTGGATTTGCTGGTGTGTTTTGGGTCATTGTCCTGTTGCAGCACCCAAGATCGCTTCAGCTTGAGTTGACGAACAGATGGCCGGACATTCTCCTTCAGGATTTTTTGGTAGACAGTAGAATTCATGGTTCCATCTATCACAGCAAGGCTTCCAGGTCCTGAAGCAGCAAAACAACCCCAGACCATCACACTACCACCACCATATTTTACTGTTGGTATGATGTTCTTTTCTGAAATGCTGTGTTCCTTTTACGCCAGATGTAACGGGACATTTGCCTTCCAAAAAGTTCAACTTTTGTCTCATCAGTTCACAAGGTATTTTCCCAAAAGTCTTGGCAATCATTGAAATGTTTCTTAGCAAAACTGAGACGAGCCCTAATGTTCTTTTTGCTTAACAGTGGTTTGCGTCTTGGAAATCTGCCATGCAGGCCGTTTTTGCTCAGTCTCTTTCTTATGGTGGAGTCGTGAACACTGACCTTAATTGAGGCAAGTGAGCCCTGCAGTTCTTTAGACGTTGTCCTGGGGTCTTTGTGACCTCTCAGATGAGTCGTCTCTGCGCTCTTGGGGTAATTTTGGTCGGCCGGCCACTCCTGGGAAGGTTCACCACTGTTCCATGTTTTTGCCATTTGTGGATAATGGCTCTCACTGTGGTTCACTGGAGTCCCAAAGCTTTAGAAATGGCTTTATAACCTTCACCAGACTGATAGATCTCAATTACTTCTGTTCTCATTTGTTCCTGAATTTCTTTGGATCTTGGCATGATGTCTAGCTTTTGAGGTGCTTTTGGTCTACTTCTCTGTGTCAGGCAGCTCCTATTGAAGTGATTTCTTGATTGAAACAGGTGTGGCAGTAATCAGGCCTGGGGGTGGCTATGGAAATTGAACTCAGGTGTGATACACCACAGTTAGGTTATTTTTTAACAAGGGGGCAACTACTTTTTCACACAGGGCCATGTAGGTTTGGATTTTTTTTTCTCCCTAAATAATAAAAACCATCATTTAAAAACTGCATTTTGTGTTTACTTGTGTTATATTTGACTAATGGTTAAATGTGTTTGATGATCAGAAACATTTTGTGTGACAAACATGCAAAAGAATAAGAAATCAGGAAGGGGGCAAATAGTTTTTCACACCACTGTAGGTATTACTTTTGTATCCAGCAGGGTGTCTCCCTTGTTGGAATAAGCTCTTTTGTAATTGCAGCATGTTACATAACCCGAATCTATACAGATATAATATAAAAAGGCGATACCCTTTCCTTAGTGATACGGCGGTAAGAAATCACATAGTAGAAATAACTTAGCTTTCTTTAATGGTGGTTTACCTGGCATAACAGACAAAGGAAGCCATGACAAGACCTTCGAGAGTGGGGCCTCAATATATAGAGTCTGCCATTTTCGTCGCTGAGTTGGAAGGATTTTCCAGATTGGATTAAGTTATCTCCCATCCGTCTGTCAGCTTCAAAGGTGTGCCGGGCAATTTTCTAAGACTTTATACTCTTTCTTCATGTGCAGGACCCCACTTAGGTAAATAATGCCATTCCAAACAAGGCAAAAAGAGGATACAATTTCATGCTGAGTCTGTGAGTCTGACACATAGAAATAGTATACGATGCCCATTTTGCAGTTGTCCCTGTCTTGTCTTCTAATGCTTGCCTAGCAGTTCTAAAATGATGAGCCCCTGTGCTAAATCTGACTTTGTATTAGCTGTGCATGTGAGTAGAAAGACAAGTAGATTTATAAAATGTTTGTACAGAGTACAGTGACATATTAAACATATCCACTTATTACACATGTACAGTAAGCAGGAGTTCATGTCAGGAAGTTGTAGTAATTTAATTTAATTGATGGATTATTTAAGGGAGGAGAAATTTGGTGGGTGGAGTAGAGAGAGAGAGAATAAAAGAGAATTGATTCGTGGGTAGCTCAGTGCTGTATCTCCACTGTTGCATTACAAAAGAAATAAAATATAACTGGCATATAGTCCACAAACTGGGTGGCTTTCCACACATCGAAGACTCAATCTGCTATGCTACAGAGGTAGCCCACAAGCCAAAAAGAACCGATGCTGAATTCTGGTAAGGAGAGTTGCAGACTCTCTTACACATACCTCACTAAAGCTGTCTCGTTGTTTAGCAATGACCAATGAGTGTTAATGTAATGATCTGTGCTCATTTATGTTACGTTCTTTCAGCAGAAGAAACCAGGGTGCAGACTGCCATATCTGCCAGAGGCTATTGGCCTCTGTTGAGTATTTGTGCAGCTCTTTCAAAGGCAGCTATCTGGGAATGGAGCACTGTATCCATGAATCCCGGCCGGAGTGCAGTTCTTGAAGCAGCTCCAGCTCTTTGCTAAGATATTCTGGACTGCGACCCTTTCGGGTGAAGCATTTCAAAGGCAGACCAACATACCCGACAATCACAGCAAGAGTGAGGCTCATGAGAAGAGGAGTCCCTGGTAAAGTGTTCATCACTGTGAGGAGAAAGTGCCATATTGAGCATAAAGTACACTCTGTCTATGAGGAGAACTGAGTGAATATTAAAATTATAAATAACGTGGGGTGTACATGTAAGTCAAGACTAATAATTTAGGTATTTCCAGTGTTAACTTGTCCACAAATATTAAAAGAAACTTAAAGCAGGGTTCTCAAGCTCCGGTCCTGGAGGGCCACAGTGGCTGCAGGTTTTCGATACTGTCTTGGCTTGAAAAATGGATGCTTCTGTTAAGTTTTTAAGCTTTTTCACTGTGCCCCATAGGCTACAATGCAAAGTGCCAGTGCAGGCAAGATATTTTTTTTAATTTATAGATAGAATGCAGTTTTGCATGGCATATGCATATATAGCATGTCTGTGAAGAAATGCAGTAACTTTGACTTGATAAATACTAAACGTATCCTTTAAAGTGCTTTTTGTGAACATTTTTTCATGATAAAACACTCACCCAGCATCATTGCCATGAGAGATGCATTAAAGAAAGTGGCTTCAAAGTTTGAGCTGGATAGAAGGATTTTGAATCACTAAATTCATCTAAGTGCTCCTGGAAATGTGTGTTTTGTGTAACTATTGTAGCAGCCTAGTGCAGCTAAGACTAACACCATCAATGGGGACCCCAGGAACACGCCCAGCCTTGGCCCAACTCGTACCCAATCACTCACCAAGACACAGTTACACAATGGATTAAATCAATAATAACGTGGTATATTAAGTGAAACAGAGAAGGTAAAATGTGACTAAATAACAAATCAAAACAATCCCTTCCCTGATTCCTAGCCGGCGGTCACACATATAACAAAACCAGTAAATGATAACAAGAACGAAAAACACTCACAACAAAGTCCAAACGTAGTGGCAACAGGTGATGATTGGAGAGTGGAAAATCCAGTGAATGGTTCACTGAAAGGAATGTAAAGTTTGTCCTACTGGTTTCCTGTAGCAGCACGGTAAGAGCTGATCGGGTAGTGCTCCCTCAGATTAAGAAGTTTCCAATCCACAACTCACATAAACAGGTGGGCACAAGACAGACCATATATCCAAACAGAAACAGTAAACAGGTGAGAACAGCAACAGAATAGACAGATGAAAAACAGTTTCTCTCACGTCTTGCCGTTTCCTCCTTTCAAGGGCCCGCCTCCTTCCCAGCAGCCCCCGTAACCTCTGCTGTAGTCCAATAGAGCAACACCCTCAGGGCAGCTGAAATATGCAGTCCTTTACTCCATAGCATTGCTACACGGTACAAAGTTAGAGCACAGCTGGACCTGGCAGTGATGTGGTAGGAGGAATTGACTTCAGAACCGCAGCCCACCACTAGGCCACACTGCAGCATTTTAAATCAAATTAAAGGATGGGACCACACCACACCAGCAGTTTCTCCAGGCAAAGGGAGAGTAGAGTTGTGTTGGGATGTTTTAACCAGCAAAAGAAGGATTCCATTCATTCTGGTGAGAAATAAGTTTGTTTTAACTACATACTATATAGGAAAAAATGAAGAGGATCAAAAAAAAAAGGTTTTAAAAAGTATAGTTTGGAAGAGACGCGCTGTGTTTAATAAAACAATCCACAATTATGAACAGCATGAGTGAGGCAGACCCTGGTAATGAAAGTATACAAACAACAGGGAATGTCATCTATCCAAATTCTCACTCAGTCCTATTTGAAATGCTCACGGCACATCTGCTGCAGACATAAGCATATAAAGATTTTACAACACACCTTCAACACACACAACATCACAAAATCAGGGCATTCATCTACTGAGGCCTGACAACAACAACAACATTTATTGCTATAGCACATTTTCATACAAATGATGTAGCTCAAAGTGCTTTACAGGATGAAGAAAAAGAAAATATAAAAATAAAAGTAGGCAATGCTAATTAACATACAATAAAAGTAAGGTCTGATGGCCTTTGGGAGGTGGGGGCAGAAAAAACAAAAAAAAGCTACAAACAGCTCCAGAAAAAAAAAAAAACAAAATCTGCAGGGGCTCCAGGCCACAAGACCACCCAGCCCCTTCTAGGCATTGTACCTAACATGAATGACCGTTTTCAGGTTTCACATGGAAGAACTTGATGATGATGGTCATGTGGACCTCTGGCCTTTAATCTATCCATGTAAGGACAAGACGGTGCTTTGATTAGTTGGTGGTGGTGCAGATCGCCACCACAAAAAACTGGAAAAAGAACAGCAGAGAAAGTAGGGGTTAGTACGGATTGTAGAGCCATAATAAAAAAGATAATTAAATGCATATACAGAATATCAGAGTTAAACTAAAATTAAGCTATGAGAAAGCCATGTTACAATAATGGGATTTTAGCAGTGACATGCTAACGCCCTTTAATACTTTCTGCTATGGTTCACTTTGTTGGCTTAGACATATCAGTAGCTCTTGTACATGTAAACCCTTCTTTTTTTTTACTATTTTTGTTTTTTACTGTTGTTATTTTACGTATGATGGCCTCATAGCATAACACTAGTGGAGAATTTGAACACAATGGGCAAGTAAAGTGCTTGTATGTTTCCCTACAATTTGTATTCATGATTCTGTGATTTGCTATTAATTTTGAATAAGCAACTCCTTAATAAAATATGAATGCAATATCTTAAAGAGAGGTAATCATTTATTGAGGTTTATTTGTGAAGGATTCTGGACAATGGAGAATTTGTTCAGTTTCTGTTCATTTCTGAAGCTACAAAAAGTAAAATATAAAAGGATGCTTGATAATAGGTGACAGAGCACAGGATGGTGTGGTTGCCTCACAGCTCCAAGGACCTGAGTTCAAATCCTGGCTCAAGCCTTTCTGTGGCATTTATATTGTCTCATGAAATCACAAAAAGCAGCAGTCATGTTCTGAAACAAAATTCAATTAAACCATTATTAGCACAATTTTATTTGCTCAGTTAATCTTCCAGAATTCACTGATCCAGCCCATAATCATTCATCAAAACGTAAAACAAAAATCAATATTACAACTAATATAAAAAAATAAATAAATAAAATAAATACGGGTGTGAGGAGTCAGTAGTATTTTTTTTCAACTCACTCATAAACCATACAGAAAACACCTTCTGGAAATCTAATGTTGCAACTTTCTTGAAGGAACTTGCTTTACAATGTATTTAAATTTAAAGGATATCTTTGGTATTTTTCAAGTCAAAGTTATTACTTCACCGACGTTGTCTCATGAAATGGTGTCCTAATGTTATCCATTATTATACATTTTAGACACTTTTAGGCACAATATATGTGAACGGTGAACAATGTTAAGTTAAATTATGAAGTGTAATTTATCCATCTATACATTTTTCTTCCTAACTCGCTCATCCAGGGCAGTTGGAACCTAATAAAGCAAGTGTCGGGCACAAGGCAGGAACAAAACGGGATACCACTCCAATGCAGGGTGGGCACACACACATACACACCAACACACACACACAAACACGCCTACACACACACACATACATGCACACCTACACACACACACACACAAACATGCCTACACACACATATACGTACACCGACACACATCCGCACACTAAGAGCCAGTTAGCATCATTGATCCACATAACCTGATTGTCTTTGTTATGTTTCAGCTAGGATCCCTATGCTGGCTTTCATTTAAATTTCCTTTTTATGTCCTTTTTGTTAATTTTTGGTTCTTTGGTTACCAGTAATGTTAATGTTGTTATTTATGTTTAATATTTGTATAATTATGTATTTTTTTTATCAGTTTTGTTTATTGTTTGGTTTCAGTGTGTGGACGCTTGTCCTGCCATGTCCCTTGTGCTTTGTGGGTGGTTCCCCATGAGGCAGGGCCACCTGTCAGTCACCATTGACGGACTGCTCCTACCTCTATAAAGAATTTTGGGAATTGCAGTCCCTCTACAGGGTGGTCCGGATCTAATTATGCAGATCCAGATAGTCTGGATGACTTTGATTTATGCAGGGACGATTCCAGTTCGGCTTGATGACAATTCTTCATGTCGTCAGTTCGCACACTTCTCGATGGTCCGGGATTTTTCCGGAGATTTTCTATGTAATAAACTTAATAAGTTATAGCATAATTAAAATTGCATAATTAGATCTGGACCACCCTATAGATCAGTGTTTCCCAAACTCGGCCCTGGGGACCCTCTGTAACTACAAGTTTTTGTTCCAACCAGATTCATAATTAGTCACAACACCTGATAGCACTCATTTAATTAGCTGTTTTTTCTCTTAAACTACATTCAGATCACAGCAGCGTGATTTTTACATTTATAAAACATTTAGAAATATTTCTGCTTTTGCTAGAGATTTAAATGCTTAACTCTCTTTTGTTGATTTCATTATTTTGCCCTTTCTCTGTGCAGTTTTCCCCCTTCATTGTATCTTATTAATGACAATTAAAAACAAGCAGAGCAGACACGCAGGAAAACAGCACTGAATAATCAAAGGCTGCAACTACTTTAACCTCATGCCCACTAATTAGTAAATATTAGAACACCTGGAAAAACAGAATGAAAATCAAGATAAAAATATTATAAAAAAGAAAAAAAATACATTATTCCCATATAACTGCTTTGTACATTTTAATATATATATATTTTTTTACCAAACCTAGTTTTCTAATTTCTATATTGTTCCCTAAACACAGAATTTGGGGAAAAAACACATCAGCCCAGGAGTTCAATTAAAAACAGAAGCTGGCTGGAACAAAAACCTGCAGCCACAGGACGTCCCAAGACCGAGTTTGTGCTTGTTGTTGGTGAGTTCCTCCTCTTCATATTTTTGTATCTCTTTTGACATTTTTTTGCTCTGTTTAAGGATTTTGACTTCTGTATAGCATATTGGGGATTTGGTTACTGTTGATTACCTTTTAGGCATCTCCTTTTTGCCTTGTCTGGCTTTTTTGAGCTTTTGCTCTTTTTTACACTTTTCGCAATAAATATTCCATTTATGAAGATTCTTTTTTTTCCCATTCATCCTCAAGGCAGAGGTTTATAGTTATCATCCCTCTAGTTGGACTATATTTTGTGAACTTTGCTTATACTTTTAAACTTTTCAAGATAAGCACATTTTGGTATAGTGTAGGCCGAATCTGTCCAACTTTTTCTGGGTAGTTTGCTCCCTTCAATGTATCCTAATAATGACAAATAAAAACAAGCGGAGCAGACCTGTGGGCAAACAACATCAAATGAGGAAAGGCTGCAACCACTTCAGTATCCGACACACTAATGAGTAAGTAATGGATTCAATAACCTGAACAGCTGGGAAAGCAGGATGAAAATATTCATTAAAAAAACCTACATTATCCCCATTTAACTGCTCAATACATTTTAATAAAAATTTAGTTTTGTACTTTCTACATTGATCCCAAAACACAAAAACTGAGAAATAACAACTCCCTTAATCAGGCTACGAGTCCAATTAAAAAATAGAAACAGTCGAACAAAACAAAAACCTACAGACACTTGGAGTTCCCAGGACTGAGTTTGGGAAACACTGCTCTAGAGAGGCTATCTGAATCTTCCTCAAAACTTGTGATGATGATAGTGATGATGCTTTTGACAAAGTTTCTAGTATGTATATAGAAGTTGCTGGAAGATTAAATTTGGATCATAGCAGTTAATCAGATACAAATGTATTATCAATATTTAGACCCTTTTAAAATTAAAGCTTAAACGTGGCATCCAGACTTTGAAATGCAGTCAGAATGTATCCAAATTGCCAATTAGGAGGGGATTGCATCATCCTGTTAATGCCTATTGTTAAACCCATCCATCCATCCATTGTCTAACCCGTTGAATCCGAATAGGGTCATGGGGGTCTGCTGGAGCCAATCCCAGCCAACACAGGGCACAAGGCAGGAACCAATCCTGGGCAGGGTGCCAACCCACCGCAGGACACACACACACAAACACACCCACACACCAAGCACACACTAGGGCCAATTTAGAATCACCAATCCACCTAACCTGCATGTCTTTGGATTGTGGGAGGAAACCGGAGCACCCGGAGGAAACCCACGAGACACGGGAGAACATGCAAACTCCACGCAGGGAGGACCCGGGAAGCGAACCCGGGTCTCCTAACTGCGAGGCAGCAGCACTACCACTGCGCCACCGTGCCGCCCCTATTGTTAAGCTCGGCAACAAAAACTTTAAGGATGAATCATTCTAAATACTGGTGTCTTCAGCCAGACAACTTTGGATCTAACAGCATGTTTCTTTTATGGACACAGCAAGCTGGACCTGCTGTATTAAGATGTGGATGCTTTTAAATGTAAACCTGCAGGACACTGGGAAAAGATCTCTCACTCAACATATCAGAAAAGGAGTGGAAGGTAGCAATGCAGAGAATTCACTCGAGCTCCATATGCACAAAGCATACAATTATTCAACTCAGAATTATCTATGGAGCACATCTGTCTCGCCTAAAACTCTCCAACATGTTTCCAGGGCAAGATCCAACATGCGAACGCTGCAATCAAGTCCCAGCCTCACTGGGTCACATGTTTTGGGCCTGCACCAAATTAACATCATTCTGGACCAACATTGTTAAGTGCCTTTCAGACAGCCTTGGTGTCACAATCTCTCCTAATCCACTAACATCGGTGTTTGGGGTTCTTCCAGATGGGCTTAAAGTAGAGAAGGACAAACAAACTATGATTGCCTTCCTTACACTATTGGCATGCAGACTTATCTTGCTAAACTGGAAGAATCCTAACTCTCCTCTTTTAAGTCAGTGTGTAACTGATGTTATATACTATTTGAAATCGGAAAAAATCAAATTCTCACTTAGAGGATCTGTGCAGAACTTTTTCAAAACCTGGCAGGATCTAATCAATAATATTTTAGGCTAAGCTCTTAAAGCACTGAGGAAGTAATTATCTTCGCATTTATCTTTATCCGCCTATTGAACTCATCAATTTATTTATTTTTACTAGCTTTAAGTTTTACTCCGTTGGCAATGCTCTCTTTCTCAGAGGTGGGGGTTGATTTGTTTTCAATTCTATTTTTTATAAAAATTGATCTGTTTGTGTGGAATGAATACAACAAAATCAATAAAATTAAAAAATAAATAAATAAAAAATACATGTAAACCAGTGGTACATCTGGACACGTCTCACCATCTTACTGCCACCTACAAACCTGTCATTGAGAGCCAGAAGTTCCTTTGTATGCTTGGGTATTTGTTTGTTATAATATACAGGGATAGGCAAAAGTAGTTTTATAGTTGTTCGTATGGAAAACTGACATGCACGTTATGACTGCTACACTCAAGCACAGTGTAGCAATTGATAAGAAAACAAAATAAACAAACAAAACACATACATAATACAATAATTTATAAATAATAATTCAATAATAAAATCTCTGTAAACTTGCTTTTTCCCCACCCCTTTATATTTTCATGGATGGCACTTCCAGTCCAGATGGGTCCCAGTCAGTTACCTGGCTGGGAGGCCAGGAGAAAAATAAGCGGGATGCTTCCATTTTTGCCATGAGATTACCAGGAGGGGCCAACAATTTTAGGAGTGCATCAAGGCAGGGGAGGATAAAGGGCCCTTACCTAGCCAGGAGGGCATCAACATGAAGTAATCTAAGAGCCATGGAAGCCTCCCTGGACCTCAGTAACAAAATAGACACCCACAGGGCATGCTGGGAACTGTAGTGCTGTGGAGCAGCCCTGTTGTGTTTGATGTGTACTGCCTGGGGGTGCTGCTAGGATTTATGACTCCTGCTTTCGGGGACTTCCACTTGTATCTGGAAGTGCTTCCAGCAGGATATGCCCTAGTGCTGGAAGTACTCCAGGGTCTTGGATAAAAGGAGTCCCACTGCCTCACCAAAGTGAGTTGGAGTCAGGTGGAAGAAGATGAAACTCAACAGAGGAGTGGAAGGAGAGGAAAGAAACTTTAATCGATTGTGGTGATTATACTATGGACTATGGTTGTTTAACAAAGGTATAATAAACAACCTTTATTTGCACATTATAATTACTGCTGCTTCACACCTACAGAATCCTTAATAAGCAACCTTTATTTGAACCTGTGACTGTATTGGGGGTAATTGTGTCTGAGGTTTGGGGCTCAGTGGTGCCCCCTTGTGGTGACTATAGATAGATAGATAGATAGATAGATAGATAGATAGATAGATAGTAAGTTGTTTTTTTATTTAATATTAAATTATTTTGTTTTCAGCTCCTAGAAAGTTTTAATTTCCCCTTGGGGACTAATAAAGTAAATCTAATCATATCCTGAACTGATGCCATAGATTGAGCACTTTACAGGTTAAAGAAGGCTGAAATAAGTGATTATCCTATGAGAAGTACATTTAGGACTGAAGCCAAGAAACGCTTCTTTACACAAAGAGTTGCGGGAATAAACTCCCAAGACAACCAGAAGCAGAACTCTTGACAGTCTTTAAGAAATATCTAAATTACATATTGGGACAGTTATATAAACAAGCTTGATGGACTGAATGGCCTCTTCTCATTTCTCAAATGTATACAATGAACAGTGAATAAGAGCATCTCTGTCTTAATATGTGTCTTACATTCATTCCATTTGCTTAATAAATTGTACCCATGGTTATCTTGTGTCTTGCTCTTGGCGGTTCCAGCATACACCTGCCACAATCTAGACATGGCACTAGAACGAATGAACTGTGAAGAAGACCATTGTGTAATAAATATATGCTGTGACCTGTAGGGGGTGTTGTAGCACCTCAAAGCGCAGACACAACTAGACTGATATAAGCCCCAGTTTGCTGCAACCAAATATCTTACATATATCTTATATAATATTGATATCTTATCTTTTCTTCTCCTCCACTTCTCCCAGGTGAGCTTTGTCCATCCTTCATACCCAACTCAAACTTGCCTGTGTGAGAAAGAAGTGCTCTCTTTATGCAGGAACTTGGAGTACTTCCAATGTTAGGGTGTGACTAGTTGGAAGTACCTTCAAGTCCCAGAAAGTCCCAGCAGTGGCTCACACCCACGCTTGACATCCTTTACAGTGTATAGGACAAGAAGAAATGTACTATGGTTTTATTTGTAACTTTTAAACTGTTGTTAAAGTCTATCAACAATTTTCAACCAGTGTGTTCACTGAGTTCAAGACAGTGTGTGCCCCTTCATTATTAAAGACTATCCACCAAGTTAGACGTCACTGGTTATAATTTTTACTGCCCTTAATTGTAACTATATAAGCTCTGCGGATTACTGCCCCTCTTCAGAAGAAGGTGTTCTATCTATTGCTGATGTCTTAAGCTTCTCCACATGTGCTTGGGATGGTAAATGGTGCTTGAATCCAAGCTGCTGATCTTCTCAGGTTTATTCCATGACACATGGAATACTAGAGAGAACTATCTCACCATCACTAAACATACACCCTCACACCAAAAAGGGGTTTCAGTTATGGTGCCCAACAAAGGCACAACAAAACGCCATCATTTCACGGTTCTGTATTTTTTGACACAGAACACATGAATTTGCTGTAGACATGAGTAACCTTCTTTTAGTCATTTTGGCTTCATTAGCAATTGCACAACTTTGAGGGATTAGTTATTAAAGTAAATTTTGCTTCTGTCAAAAGTGCAGAGTTTCAGAGTTGTTTCTAATTCCTCCCAAACAGAAATATGAATGTCAAGTATTACAGATAGGAAGTAAAAATATTCGGTTTGAATACACAATGGGATGTCTGAAAATCAAAATCGAGAGTACACCTTATGAGAAGGATTTAGGTGTCATAGTGGACTCGACGCTATCGACTTCCTGACAGTGTTCAGAAGCCATTAAGAAGGCTAACAGAATGTCAGGTTATATAGCGCCCTGATCTGTGGAGTACAAGTCACAGGAGGTTCTGCTCAACCTTTATAACACACTGGTGAGGCCTCATCTGGAGTCCTGTGTGCTGTTTTGGTCTCCAGGCTACAAAAAGTACATAGCAGCACTAGAGAAGGTCCAGAGAAGAGCGACTAGGCTGATTCCAGGGCTACAGGGAATGAGTTATGGGGAATGATTAAAAGAGCTGAGCCTTTACAGTTTAAGCAAAAGAAGATTAAGAGGTGACATGATTGAAGTGTTTAAAATTATGAAGAGAATTAGTACAGTGGATCGAGACTGTTGTTTAAAAATGAGTTCATCAGGAACACTGGGACATGGTTGGAAACTTGTTAAGGGTAAATTTTGCACAGACATTAAGAAGTTTTTCTTTACACAGAGAACCACAGACACCTGGAACAAGATGCCCGTTCTTGTCTAGATTGTTCTAAAGTTCAGAATCTTTAATAGGGTGACATGGTGGTATGGTGGTTGTTACTGCTGCTCCAAAATCCTGTCAGGTCACTGTTTGCTCAAAAGTTTGGGTGGGGTTTTCGCTTAGTGTCCCAGTTTGTACTGGCACATTTGTGTTGCAACTTTAAACTACCACAATATGTGTGAATGTGAATGTACCCAGCAAGGGACAGGCAATCCATCTAGACATGGCTCCTGCCTTGCACCCAGTGCTGCTAGGATTAGGCTTTGGTCCTCTTTGACCCGGAGCTGGATTAAGCAGACTTGATAATGGATGGATACACTTGTGTTGATGTATATACATGATAAATATTCTTTCTTGTAAATATACTTCCGTCTTGTTCAAAACTCAGTTCTGCAGCTCTCTGAATGTTCATTTAGTTTTGCAACACCTGCTCAATGGAGCTCTTCTTTTTTGTTCTGTTTATGAGTCTCCACCAAAACTAATGATAAAATCAAAAATACCTAGTAAGTGGATTTAGTTTTGAACATAAAAAAATAAATTCTGGGCTAAAGTTTCTACATTAGGCAATTTTTACATCAAGTCTGTTGATGTAGAGAATATTTTCCTTTCAGAAGTGGTCAACATCAAAAGGACAATAGAAGGGAAAAGGGTTTGCTTCCTTTGTAGAATTCAATTCTTCTTTGCCGAGGTTGAGAGTGTTATTTTAATGATTCACAAACACCCTGAAGAATTACCGGTAAGTTTTAAATATTAGCAGAATGATTTACTTCACCATTATTTGAGAATGGACTTTAACATAAGTTTTTTTTTTCTCCCTGTCAAACAGTGACAGAGTATTAAGTTAAGTTAGATACAAATATGAAGGAAAGTCATTCTCGCTGTGTAAGTGAGAACAGGATATAAAAATATTTCTGGGAGTCTGTCCAAAATTTCAGCACAGTCAGGACCACAAAAGACCAACACACCACCCCAATTTATCACAGGGAGGTCAAACAGACAGATATGCCCATTGTTTGTGTCTTAGCCTACACATTACACACTCTAAAGGTTATCCCAATTAACCTCCTGTTCTCCATGTTGCTTTTCCCTTCAAGAGCAGTAGAGGACCTAAATAGTCTTAAAATGTTGTCAGACTCATTGACTCAACAACTAGTGTAAAAAAAAGTTTTTTTCCAATGTGTTAAATTTCGTATAAAGCTCAAAATGTGATGCCCTGTAGGACACTGATAAGTATGAATATTTTGTTTCTGGTCAATTGTGACATTTGGTGAAAATGTGCATCTTCATGTTATGATATGGATTTTTCTCCGAGGTGAAATGGGAGAGACCTCCTAAAACAAGCTAAGGAGCAGGCCAGAAAGAAAAAAGTATTTACAAGAAGAACAACATAGGATAAGCTCACCAGCTCAACCCCACCTAACTCTGCTAGGGGTCACTATCTGCAAACTATAGGCTCCCTTCTCCTTTTTAACTGCTCAGAAGGTTGTTCTACTCTCAAAGACAAAAGACAATGACTAGGGTTTGTCTTGTACTGTCGTTAAGTTGCCACAACCAATCACAGACAACATACATCTCGCTCCCGCCACAGAGGAGGCACGTTGTGACATTACTTATATGCCATGATCCCTCCTACAGGAGCCAGACACACATATGACCTGACCGTAGACAGCTCACTCTCCATCCCTGAATCCTGTAAGCAACATCAGCAAATCTTTACCTGGGCCCTTCAAACTCTTAAGGCTATACTAATGTCCTTTGCTTTCTTCTGCTGCTTTTCACTAGCATGGACTGCTGTACCCCATCCTGAGACACACACACGGGCCATGGAGCACTCTATGACCGCATGTTTCCCAGGTGCAATCAGCAATACAGCTGCACAGTCTCCCATCTACTGGCACTTCATGCACTCCATCATCTGCCAAGTGCTACTGAAAACTATATATAAATAAAAGATAGGATGTGAATAGTTCATAAAACCTAAGCAAAGCTAATTTTGTGATGTGACCCATCACAAAGCTCTTCTGACTTCAGCTGGAGTGGGCCAAAAATTAGGGAGCTGGAAAAATAACTATAAAAGTCCCAAAAAAGAAAAAGCCATACAAGCAGAATGTTAACCATCAACCCACAGCTTGGCAAAAAAGGGTAACAAATAATCTTTATTAATCAAAAATTTCTTAACAGAAAAAATGGAAAATGAAAAAAATTAAAAATAATATACAAAAGCTCATAACAGTAAAAAGATGTGTAAGGCTTCAGCAAATAAAGTCCAAATCACAGTCCAGAAACCAGAATCCTTCATATGAAGTGAAGAGCAATCATAAAGTAGAAAATTCCAACACTAGAGACAGTTGAAAACACAGAAACTCCTTAAAAGAATGATTCCCACTCCTGAGCCTTCTCTGCCAGTTTAAAGAGCCTGAAGAAGGGATCAGATGAGGTGACATTAGGATGGTCCACAACACTTGAGGCACCACCTTAAAGAACATAAAACACAACTAAATTTAAAGAGACAATAAAGGATAATAAACATTATAGAAAAATGCATAAAGCACAAAAATAACAATAAAATGAATATAAACACATACTAATACATAACACTTCAGAGTTCAAACATTTGTTCCTGTCCTTCATTTACATCAATTATATGTGCTCATGGGATAGTAGCTGCATTATTTGGACAAATAATACAAGGGCACAAAGGAGTTCGTTTTTTATTGGCTGTGTGTTATAATTTGACTTTTGTGTAAATGTTTAGAGATCATATACTCACTTTTTGGGATTTTTCTAGCCATTGATTTTGATTCTCAAATCCGTTTTAGATTATTTTGTGAACAGTTATCATTAAGATTTTTTGGGCTGGTTCAGCATTTTATTTTATTTATTTTTTGTGGTCAGTGCTAAATTGTTCTTCTTTCATTAGGGTGGAATTACAAAAGGTTAGGACATGCCTTCTACGGTTGTGACCTACAGGAGAAGACACAATGGGTTTAAAGGTCACCCTGGAGATTTATTCCTTATCCAAGTTAATGGATTCCAAACACACTTCTTGGTTTTCAAAATGAATAATTTCTTTTAATCTCAGTTTTTTTGATTCATGCCTGATAATTTAGTTTTGGTAACTGTGTGTGTCTTTCTGGTAATGACCCTTTTAGGTTTCCTAACTTCCTCTCTTCTTCTGACCATGTGTCAATTTTATTTTAATTAAAATTAATTCAAAAGAAGTTAATTAGTAGCAAAAACAGGTGACTAATCAAGAAAAGGGTTAGAATGAAAACCTGCAGCCACTGGGGCTCTCCAGGACCGGAGTTGGAGACCTCTGGAATAGATGCTTCTTGATTATTTATTAATAAAGTATGTTTCTTTAAGCAAACAAAAGAGGAAAAATATAAAACCATTAAAAATAATAATTCAAAATTATCATAAGCAATAATTACACAGAAAATAAATACAAGCCAGAGGAAAAATCCTGATTGTAATATAACAGCCACTATCGCTAGACATGCAAACGAACTGGATAATGCTTTTAAACTTAAAATTAACACAAGCTTGTCGCATGCCCAGAGTGGTGGACTTTTGGGCCAGTACAGCATGAAAATCAGTAGATTATGGGCTATCTAGACAGCAATTAAACAGCCTCGATTGAACCCCCAAGTTCATTTCCTCTGTCCTGGAATTGTCCCTTTTCCTCTCTTCTATTGCTAGCTGCCCAAATCTTAGTTAGTTTAATTTCTTTGATATTTAAGCTAAGTATACGTTTTGCTATTTAAATAGATGTGTGTTTATGTACAAACTGAACATATTTTGTGTTTGCATGGCTGTATATTTGTTAAGCTGTGCATGTGCTCTACTTAAAAATAAACTGAATGGAACAGGCAGGCATGACTGAAAGAACACATGCAGTAGTAATCATTGATCATTCCCCTACCCTGCTCAAATCCTTTAGACTAGACTACACTACAACACTGCGTTATGCTACTTAACACTGAACACTAGATCTTCAAACATCTCAGTCTCATGATGCAACTGTGAGATGGTGTACTGTTCACTCCATGATAGGTCTGTGTTATGTTACAGTACACTACTTCAGAGTTTCTGGTTTACAGCACTTTGTAGGTCATTCACACCAAATGTTCAGCTATATATCCTTGTACAGTGCTTATATTCAATAAAGTGACATATGGGTGGGGAATATTGGGGTGACTGTGGTGCCTGAAGCTTCACTGGTTCTTTAAGTAAGAGAAGTTTTTGGAAGGAGAGATGAATGAGCTCTTTATCTTCTGAGATGCCTAGGACAGAGTAGTCTCTAAGCAGCATAAAGATGTACCTGCAGCAATCCAGAAGTGGCTGAGTGAGGATGCATCAAGCCAAAATAATCAATGGTCTCAATGCCTCTTTTTCCTGTTCTCTTTCCCTCCCAGGCTGCTAGTGTGGGTGACAGGAACTGAAGCTGCTGATGCACTCTTGTGGATGCAGGGCTTTGAAGTCTTTTTGTGGTTCCTGGAGTTCTTTATTATTCAAAAATGACCACTCTCAGGGTAGAACTCTGCAGGTAATCTACCCCAGCTTGGTTGGAGCTTTCACGTGTGGTGTGCTAGTTTTTGAAGATTGGTCCTTCAGTTGTCCCTAAAAAGAAGAATGCTGTTTTCTGCAACAGCGGTAAACTAAGGTAAACTTCACTGACTGGTGGGCTCATCTTAGTGTACAGGTCTGGAATTATAATTTGATTACAGTCAATTAGTCAAGTTGATACTTATGTTGACAGTTTATTGTTTATCCTTGTGATGCCGTTTGCAGGCATCATGTAATCATGACTGTTGTGTTGGTGTGGTCACACAAGTAATGATATATGAGCGTGATGGTCACTTTGGTGGATAAAACTTACCGTCAACACTTTCTTATCATAATTAGTTTCTAAATTCAAGTAGGATCCAGCACTAGGTTTGTCTCTCTGGTTTTTGCTTTGCTGCTGACTCCTGATTAATGTCTAACCCTTCTGTATTGGATTTTTTCTGATTATATGGTTTTGCCACCCTGCCTTGTTTGACTACGTCCCAATTTGTTACCAACTGTCTGGCCGTTTTTACTCGGTCACAATTATCCTCAGGCATGCTTTGTGTTCTCACAATATAAAGGTGTTGTTATGAGCATATTGAAGGTGCTTAATATTATTGTGAGGAAATAAACCAGGAAATGAAATGACAGGTGGCAGCAGGGTGATAGTGCTGCTGCCTCACAGCAAAGGTTGTGTGTTCTCCCTGTGTTTAGGTGAGTTTTTTTACAGGTGCTCTGGCTTCCTCCCTCTGTCCAAAGACATGCAGGTTAGGTGAACTGGTGACACTAAATTGCACCATGGGGGTGTTACTTTAATAAATTTGCATAAATTCCCAAAATCCTGTTTCATTCTGGGGCACTGAGTGTTTCTTAATAAGGCAAAAAATGAATTTAAATGAATATAGCACAAGGCTGCAACGTAACAAAATGTGAAACAGTTAAACAGCCTGTACACCAAAGTTTGAGACTTTTAAATAAAAATTGAAACCCACTGGATTGTCACAAAAACACAGACACTGGGAAATAACAACTTAATTAGGATAGGAGTCCAAATAAAAGCAGCCGTTAATTTGAATGGCTCTTCAGGAATGAACCTGAAGACCATATAGACCACCAGACCATTTGGCCAGTTCTGTTACCTCATTCCTGTATGTTTGAGAGGAGTCCCACAGGCCTAGTTGTCTCAAAAGGATATGGGGGGTTTGGGGCATAAAGAGGGCAGTCTTCCTGGGCCCTCCACCAGCCACATACCCCTCGACTTCACAATCCACAATCCCTCTTTACACACAGATAAACATATGTGAAAAACATAAATAATTTAATAAAGCAACAAACAAAAACTCAACCAAAAATTATGAAATAAAGTATACTATCCAAAAACCACCTCACGCCTGGTTACACTTGTCTCACTCAGGACCCCAGATTCGTTAAGACGCGAGCGGTGGGCTCAGTAACTTTGTCCATTTACGCGGAGCACATAGGTCATTCATGCACAGTGAATAAAGGACTGGTGTGCTTAGGGTAAGGAGCTTAATGGTGGTGTCCTTCATCTTCACCATTATCAATGCAGCAACTAGAAAATCCAACAGCTGAAAATGCAAGCACTAAAGAGGTCAAATTAAACAGGTTTGAAATAAATGGAGTGCCCTGGAAAGATTAACATTCATCCACAACTGTCTGAAGATGTTCAGCCTACCACGAGGTTCTGGTTACTAAATGAGACTGACGTTAGCTACTTAGAGAGTATGGAGCTTTAAGACAACCATAACTCATAAAAATATATACAGAAAGAAATTTTATTCTGTATGACATTTCTTGGGACTTGGGAAAAGCATATGACAGGGTGTCTCAAGAAGAGTTGTGGTATTGTATGAGGACGTCAGGAGTGGCAGAGAAGTACATAAGAGTTTTACAGGATATGTACGAGGGGAGTGTGACTGTGGTGAGGTTCTGCAGTAGGAGCAACAGATGCATTCAACGTGGAGGTGGGATTACATCAGGGATCGGCTCTGAGCCCTTTCTTATATGCAATGGTGATGGACAGGTTGACAGACGAGATTAGACTGGAGTCCACATGGACTATGATGTTTGCTGATGACATTGTGATCTGTAGCGATAGTAGGGAGCAGGTTGAGGAGACCCTGGAGAGGTGGTATCTGCTCTAGAGAGGAGAGGAATGAAGGTCAGTAGGAACAAGACAGAATACATGTGTGTAAATGAGGGAGGTCAGTGGAATGGTGAGGATGTAGGGAGTAGAGTTGGCGAAGGTGGATGAGTTTAAATACTTGGGATCAACAGTACAGAGTAATGGGGATTGTGGAGGAGAGGTGAAAAAGAGAGTGCAGGCAGGATGGAATGGGTAGAGAAGAGTGTCAGGAGTGATTTATGACAGATGGATATCAGCAAGAGTGAAAGGGAAGGTCTACAGGACAGTAGTGAGACCAGCTATGTTATATGGGTTGGAGATGTTGGCACTGACCAGAAAGCAGGAGACAGAGCTGGAGGTAGCAGAGTTAAAGATGCTAAGATTTGTATTGGATGTGACGAGGATGGACAGGATTAGAAATGGGGACATTAGAGGGTCGGCTCAAGTTGGACAGTTGAGAGACAAAGTCAGCGAGGTGAGATTGTGTTGGTTTGGACATGTGCAGAGGAGAGATGCTGGGTATATTGGGAGAAGGATGTTAAAGATAGAGCTGCCAGAGAAGATGAAAAGATGAAGGCCTAAGAGGAGGTTTATGGATGTGGTGAGAAAGGACATGCAGGTGGTAGGTGTGACAGTGCAAGATTCAGAGGACAAGAAGATATGGAAAAAGATGACCTGCTGTGGTAACCTCTAACATTAGCAGCTGAAAGAAGAAGAATATGACATTACTTGACTCCCATTCTATTCCTAAAGTCTGTTTATTTACAACAGTTCTTACACCCACTTCTGACATTTCACAATTTAGTAAGCTGAAGCCACCTAAACCACACTATGGGGACATTCACTCACAGATGAGTGATCAGACATTGCATCTCTTGTTGCCGTTTTTGATTTGTTTGGATGGCCTTGGTTTTGAGTATAAGTAACATAGATAGTTTGGGCTTAAAGGGTGTTGAGTAAATCAATCTTTAATAAATAGATTATTTAGGCAAAAGACAAACAGCCTGAAAAAAATGGGCTTTGTACACACTTAAAAATCCTGGATTGCATACGTGAATCAAGTACCTTTAAACCTAGGTCTCTAATTGTCCGCTTTGAGAGATTACAATTTAAGCTTAATGTAATGGCACTTCTCAGACAGAAAAAAGAGATTATATTTAAAAATAACTACATTCATATTTTCCCTGATTTCTCACCCTTAACAACTGATAAACGTGCAGCTTTTTACAACATTAAACAGCGGTTACGGAAAGTCGATATCAGATACAGCCTCTTGTATCCTGCCAAACTGAAAGTGGATATTCAAGGCCAATATTAAATCTTCTCCAGCAAGGAGGAAGTAGAAAAGGAATTAAGAAAGCTGATCCCGACACATTTTTTTGAAATACGATAGTGAGACGCATCCTGTCATGGCATGGCAAGAAGATATCACCTGCTGTCTAATCCGCTTGCAACGATACGGCTACCATAATTATACATCCTTTTCTCTTCTCTGACACTTTTTTGTTTATGTTTTAATTACAATTATAAGTGTATGTGTGGAAGAAATTAAAGTAGTTTTTTTTTTTTTTACTATTCAAAAGGATACTTTAACATCATAGCCTTAGTTTATTATTATTGTTATTATTGCATTAGGGTTTACTATGCTTAACCAGGACCACTTTTTAACACCATTCCCTGAGTTTATTATCTTAATATTTCAAGACTGTTGAAGATTATATTTTATGCATATAGTATTTAGACTTTATCAGCAATAGATATTTCGACTTTTTAATCCTCAAATGCTGCTGCTGGGGGGCTTGTTTTGTTTTGGACGTGCTCTTTCTCTAGGTATGTCAGAGGACCGGGACTTTGTGAAGTGGGGTCCAGACTCAAGTGGGGAGGCAAAATAGGGGGATATAAGGGGGAGAAGGAGAGCAAGCTATATCTAATCTATCCTTTTAATCCTTATAATTATAACATCCTAAGTAACTTCCAAAGTAACAATAGGCTGCATGGCAATAATTTGTGGGAAAATTGGAAATTAAGGGTAAATCTGTCTCACTTCCAGTTAAGACTACAAAATGACACCAAAAATTCCGAATCAATGTCTCCATGATTGGACAGTCAACTTTGTGAGCCAGAATGTTAAAGGTCTGAATCACGAATTAAAGAGAAAGAAAGTACTCTCTCACCTAACAGATTTAAATGCTAAAATAGTATTTTTACAGGAGACCCACTTACTAAGCAAGGATCAGTTCTGGCTGCAAAAGGACTGGACTGGCCAAATGTTCCATTCTAGCTTTACAAAGAAAACCAGAGGTGTGGGAATTCTCATACGTAGAACAGTACCATTTGTGGTATCAGATATAGTATCTGATCCAAAAGGGAGATATGTGATGGTCATAGGCAATTTATATAACTGTAAAGTGACTTTGATAAATGTTTAAGTCAAATATTATTATCGTTGGATGCAGAAAAAGTATTTGACTTGATTGAATGGAACTACCTTTTTACTACATTAGAGAAATTTGGGTTTGGCCCGAACATTTGTGCATGGATCAAACTACTGCATACCAATCCAGAAGCTTCTGTTTGTATTAACAACATTTGTTCAGACTACTTTAAACTAGAACGTGGTACCAGACAAGGATGCCCCTTGTCACCACTGCTATTTGCAATCGCCATTGAACCACTGGCAGTTCACTGTCGAAATGCTTATGAGATAAAGGGAATTATCAGAGAAGGACTGGATATATGCAGATGATATGGTACTGTATATATCAGACCCACAAAATTCTGTGCCCACAGTCTTAACAGCACTCACAGAATCTCAAAAGATCTCTGGTCTCAGAATTAATTTGAATAAAAGTGTACTCTTTCCAGTGAATTCTCAAGCATGCAATATTAGATTGGACACCTTCCCTTTTATCATTACAGATCAGTTTAAATACCTAGAGGTAAACATCACAAGTAAATATAAAGCTCTTTATCAACAAATTTTCACCGTCTGTATGGAAAAAATTAAGCAAGACTTGCATAGATGGTCAACTCTTTATCTCACTCTTGCTGGAAGAATTAACGTTGTTAAGATGAATATCCTTCCTAAGCTTCTCTTTTTGTTTCAAAATATTACAATATACATCAATAAATCATTTTTAAGCAATTAGATTCAACCACAACCTCATTTATTTGGAACTCAAAACATCCACGTATCCAAAGTGCGACCCTACAATGACCTAAGGCAGAAGGTGGCATGGCTCTACCTAACTTTCAGTTTTATTACTGGGCAGCAAACATACAAGCTATAAAAACCTGGACACAAATAGATGAACATACACAGGCTTGGTCAGCAATAGAAATAAAATCCTGCAGTACTTCTTTATATTCCCTGCTCTGTGCCCTAATAAATGCAAGTTATCGCCAATATACTAATAACCCAATTGTGCTTCACTCACTCAGAATATGGAACCAATGTAGGAAGCATTTTAAGATGGAGAATCTTTTATCTGTGGCGCCTCTGCATGAGAACCACCTTTTTCAACCCTCGCAAATACATACAGTTTTTAATATCTGGAAAAGATTTGGGATTAAATTGCTTAGAGATCTTTATATACACAACATCTTTGCATCCAATGAACAATTACATTCCAAATTTAACTTTCCAGCAACACATTTCATTCACTATCTTCAAATTAGAAACGTTTTAAACAGAACCTGCCCGATTTTCTCCATCTCCCACCTTCCTCTAGGCTGGAAAAAATATTGCTCAATTTCGAGGACTCAGACCACATTTCTGCAATAGATAAAACTATTTTACAGTCCCTCCCTCTCAAAGATCCAAAAGTACAATGGGAAAAAGATCTCTGACTCAACATATCAGAAAAGGAGTGGAAGATAGCAATGCAAAGAATTCTTCATTCAAACTCCATATGCACAAAGCATATGATTATTCAACTTAAAAATATATATGGAGCACATCTGTCCAAAATATTTCCAGGGCAAGATCCAACCTGCGAATGCTGCAATCAAGTCCCAGCCTCACTGGGTCACATGTTTTGGTCCTGCACCAAATTAACACCATCCTGGACCAAACTCTTTAAATGCCTTTCAGACAGCCTTGGTGTCACAATCCCTCCTAATCCACTAACAGCTGTGTTTGGGGTTCTTCCAGATGGGTTTAAAGTGGAGAAGGACAAACAAACTGTGATTTCCTTTACTACACTATTGGCACACAGACTTATTTTGCGAAACTGGAAGAATCCTAACTCTCCTCTTTTAAGTCAGTGGGTAACTGATGTTATATACTATTTGAAATTGGAAAATAATTAATTCTCACATAGAGGATCTGTGCAGAACTTTTTCAAAACCTGGCAGGATCTAATCAATAATATTTTGGAATAAGCTCTTAAAGCACTGAGGAAGTAATTCTCTTCACATTTCTTTTACTTCTCCATTTATCTTTATCATTAATTTATGTATGTTTACAAGCTTTAAGTTTTAGTCCGTTGGCCATGCTCTCTTTGTCAGGGGTGGGGGTTGATTTGTTTTCAATCTTATTTTTTGTAAAAATTGAACTATCTATATGGAATGATTACAATAAAATCAATAAAATTAAAAAAAAAAATCCTTGCTCTTTAGTGGCACTTTGCTGGGTTGTGTGGTTCCTTGTAGAACCTTTGATTGAACCATTTCATTCCATGAAGGGTTCTTTGTATATGAAGTTCATTGGGCTTTGTAAAGGTCCCTGATGTGTGGACAAAACAGAAATCTTTAAATTACAGTAGGCAGGATACTAACAGATTGAAAAATCCTAAACTTAGACTGTGTGATTGCACAGCAACCTATTGGTATCTGACTAATCTGTTACCATCTATTCATGGCTATTTATGGAGCCTCTTACATGTCTAATTAAATAAAGGCTCTTTCTGGAACCTTTATCTTGATGGTTCTTTTGAGTAGCAAACATTATTTCCCTATGGTATCACTCTGAATAACAACTTTGACTTCTTTATTTGTAAGAGCGTAGTCAGTGTTCAATTGAGAGCAGGAAAAAAATTACAGAATATGAAAGCAGAAAAAATAACACTGATGTAAATATCACTCGCTTTTGTCAATACCAGTTGGCAAACTTCTCCTTAAGCCATATGTTTAACTTTGGAAAATGCCTAGAGCCAAACTACAGACAGTTACAGCTTACTGGTTATTGCTGATGTTAGTGGAAATGCAAACATAATGTAAAGAGCACCAACGAGAATTCCAAGTCACAAAGTCCACCTTACCGTTAATAGTGTTTATAACGCTACACAGCCACTGGGTGGCGCTGCTGTCTCACGGATTCGGAGACCTAACGAATCCCGCTCACTGAATGGAGTCTCCACGCAGTATTTATTAACCTCTACTTTACTCGGCTTTCTTTTCTAGTTTTTCTGTGTCACCGTCTCCTGATCGAGGCACCGTGAAGCCACATGTAATGTTAGAATGAATTTGGACCAACTAACCAACTGTCGACAAGTCCCACTACAGTATATCGAAACCCCTGGAATGACGCTTGGAAACAATCAATGGAATGCCCAGTGAGGACTGGAGGTCCTGGGGCCTTGAAGCTCTACAAATTTCGTTTTTTTCTTCTTTTTTTCATCTTAACTGGAGTTTATTTTTAAATATTTTTTATCTTACTTTTTTTCTGTCCTCTAGACTATCTGACCTCATCATCGCATTCAGCTTTAGTGATTTAGAATATCATGCTCTATATATTTAATACCATACTCTCTCTCTCATTATCAATCGGTATATACACAGTATGTAACGCTGTATTTGATTTATTACACGTCAATATTGCTGCTACTTCTTTGTCTTCTCTTTGCACAATGTCTTGTTTTGTTTTTGTTTTCACTTTCATTTTAAATCTTAATTTTAATTTTACATTTTAATTTTTTATTCTAATTTTAATTTTTTATTTGCGCTTCACGTTGTTACACTGTGGACCCTGAGCTTCGCAATTTCGTCTATCTGTATACTTGTATATGGTTGAGATGAAAATAAAGTTCGCTTTGACTTTGATTTTGGTTATTTATTCATTATTCTTAACTAATTTAGATTTTTTTGTTTCTTTTCTTGGTCGGGAGTCGACTCTGCCCAGGATGGCAGCTCAATCTTGGAAAGTTACCAGAAAATTAGACCTACGCGTATATACATATAAGCACATACATATACAAGAGAAAGGTGCGCACTGCACACTGCACGTCCCGTAGCAGCCCGGTGTTCGCTGGTTATTCCAGACACTAATTAGGGTGCCATGTTGCTTATTTAAAGTGATCAAGACATTAGTGTCGTTTAGTCAGGTGGCAGAAAACGGGGTTATTCACAGCGTACGTCTATAACAATTTAAAGATGTGGACAGAGCTGTTTTATTTGTACACTTTAACGCCTTGATGAGGTTTGCATAACTTTGTACGACTTCCCAAGACCACCAGTTGCAACAGAGCTTCCTGGCTGTGTCACTGATATCAGGAGAATAGGGCACGGAGGGCGCAATGGTTGGTGCAGCTGCCTCGCAGCTGTCGGGCCCAAATGTATCTGATACAAAATATATTTTATTACCTGCTGTGAAGAAGCACAAACGAAATACCTCTAAAAAGCCGCGTATAAGTTACTGGCATGGCTGTGTCAAAAATGTCCAAACCGTCTTTGAGAGTATACAGAATGTCATTAAAGTAAAAGTCACACTCTTGTCCAAAATGCCATCACAAAGGGTATTTAAATCAGCCATAAAGAGTGCCGGTCGAAGCCCATTTGGAGCCCTTGGCGGGGATACCAAACGTAGTCCCTCGCTGTACGGCTAGCCAGTATTATTGGACTTCGATTACCTCAGTTTTTCCTCCTCAGTGTCCGGTGCGCGATGAACGGACCCTGCACACATGCATAAACGGTACCCGGCCGGTAACGGCAGCCGCCTACTATACAGTATGTCGCGTAATCAATGGACCGGCTCTGGCCATGACTGTCAAGTTAGTGTCACTTAATTAATCATGGAATAAGATTAAGTCATAGTGCCAGCCTGATCATGTCACGCAGCGCCAGTGTTCTTGGAAATAATACAGCATCAAAACATTGTAGCACTTGCAATATGAAGCATAACAGTTTTGCAATTGTTTACTGAGAAGATTCAAAATAAAGTAATACTGGCTAATCATGGTGCAGAAGAGTGGCGACGTGTTGAAATGTTGATTAGCGACTAAAAATTTCACTTGCCAATAATGGCCCTAAAAACCTAAAAACGAGATTTCCATTCCAGAATCTTGATCTTTTCCGACTAGTTAAAGTGAATGTATTTCGTGTTCTTCGTTTGCATAGTAGCGCATTCAAGTAAGAAGAAAAATATCTGACCAGAAGTGGGCGCTCGTGTCTCAACAGTGTTAGTGAAATGTAGGATAAACGTTTAAATTGGGATTTGTTCCTTATTTGGTAGAAAAAGTGGAAAAACTGAGGAAATGTTTTAATGTTAGAGCAAAGCTTACATTACTGGAGATTCCACTGCATACAGATAGATTGAGAGAGCGAGAAAAAAGAAAGAGAGAACATGAGAAAGATACAGGGTCCATGTTAGCTCAGCTGGCTATAGGGTATCTGAATCTATCTTAAATAAAAGCATGTTTATTTATTAAGATTTGTTGACAATTAACATCATATATATCACATGTCACATTATAATGTATATTAGCAAAATATTTTTACATGTGTCCATTTAAGACCATTTAAGTTATGAATGGTTTATCTATCTATCTATCTATCTATCTATCTATCTATCTATCTATCTATCTATCTATCTATCTATCTATCTATCTATCTATCTATCTATCTATCTATTATATAGTGTCTTTCTCA
The DNA here is from genome assembly GCF_016835505.1 of Polypterus senegalus. NCBI lineage: Eukaryota > Metazoa > Chordata > Cladistia > Polypteriformes > Polypteridae > Polypterus > Polypterus senegalus. Next base: position 31,179,287 of record NC_053164.1, read on the forward strand.
TCTATCTATCTATCTATCTATCTATCTATCTATCTATCTATCTATCTATCTATCTATCTATCTATCTGTCTATCTATCTATCTATCTATTTATGTAAGCCTGTGGCCTTAATGGTATACCTATAATGGAGACAATTTCGGCACCCTTTGGTGGACAACAGTAGTAAAGGAACCTGTGAAGTTAAAAAAGAGAAGCCTCCATTGCAATGTTAGCAAGAGGTCAAACAGGTGGTAGCTGTGACAGTTGCTGAAGTGAAGGCCTGATCAATGGATGGGGTTTCTTGAAGCGGCTGGAAATGACTTTTGGATGGAAGCAGCATTTTGAGGCACTTCTAAACCCTGTGGATACCACCTAATTGAAAAAGCAGTGTCAGAAGCATCATTTGGGGTTGGATCCACTTCTGTGGCTGAGGTCCATGTAGTGCTAAGATTGCAGGAACAGATTAAATCCAACTGAAAAGTCTAAAAGTATGGTATACTGTGAGGGCCAAAAATGTTACGTGTCCATTTAAGATCATTTAATTAATGAATTGTTTATCTATCTATCTATCTATCTATCTATCTATCTATCTATCTATCTATCAAATAGTGTCTTTCGCATATATCTTAACTTCTATTATGCAGTGCCATTCACATATTCTCTTTGAAGTCTATATATCATAGACTTCATTTCATAGCTCTCTGTGTTTGTATAGTGTCTTTTAAATTTGTCTACTTATTTTTCCGTACGATTATGATCATTGTAAAGCACGTAGGGACATTAAAAGTTATTTTTAATTGACATGTACTTATTTATCTGACCCATCAGTACAATTAATTACATTTTGGCTTTTCCAGTTGGCGCACAGGCAGGTGAAGTGACTTCCTTGTGCTTGCACATCGTCAGTGACGGCTTTTAAACAAAGAAGCTCCGGGTTTGAAGTTCAAATCTTTAACCTTTGTCTTTGCCCTCCAGGTACTCAAAAGCTTTGTAGAGATTTCTGAGAAGAAGAATCTAAAGTGCCGATTTTGTCCTCGCCATTGGATTCAATGTGCTGGCCTTTATCTCTAAATGCCTTCTAACAAAGCAGAGCAGTTTGCAAAGAGCTGCCGTCCCGCCCACTGTTAGGTTCCCGACTTCACCATCTGATGCCACTCGTGCCAAGTTAGGTGAAGGCTCCTTGTGAGTTTAGTAAATGAATGAATACATTCGAATACCGTTATGTCAATTCCATGCCCAGTTTGGGTCTCTTTATACCGGACCTGACGGCTCTAACGTCCAGAGTAGGCCTCCATGTCGCATTCTGCTCTTTTCTAAAACTAAACGCACTGTCCCAGTGGGCAGACACGTTAATGTATTTTCCACTTTGCAGCGTCTTGATTGAATGAAAGGAATTGCAGCCTTTGGCCCTTGTGTAAACACACTCGAGGGAGTTGTAAATAAGGAAACACGCGGATCGCAAGAGTCCGGCCTAACAAGAGCTTTTCCTATAGCGTTAAGCCAATCTCAGCTTTAAAATAACTTCTAAAGCTTCCTGCTCAGTTTCTCTCATTTCTTTTATTCCAGGTTTTTTCCGATGTTGTAAAAGTCAGAGGTTATTGGAGTTCGTCTGATGTCAGTGAACGTTACTATGTCAAACTTTTATTTTTTCTGGACACTGTTTTAGCTGCTGTTGCCGTTATTGTCACCATCTCACCTGATCTGAACCTTGGTTTCATCCCCCTTTGGGGTGACTACATTCTGAAGTTTACACGATGTCACGTTGACCGCATCAGTTTGCAAATCGGCAAAAAATAAAATAAATATAATTATTAAAATTAAAAGAAAAAGAAAAAAATTACGTCGGGGTAAGATGGGGGTTCTGAATTATCTATTCAGACTTAAACACTTTTTTTTTTGCAAACGATTTAATGAATAATGTGACCTACTACTACCATTACTAAAATAATAAATCACATTTTAAAATATGACGAGTTTAAAACACTTCATTTTTTTATGTATTGGAAAGTTCCACCTATGTGCTCAACTTTTGATTTCCTGTGAAGAAACAGATGCACCCACCGACTTTTGATCGTGAGACCCCCTCTCTCTGACCGTGAGCCTGCCATTCAAGGAGGTCCAGAGCAGGTCAGGCTTTCTTCACATACACTCAAAAATGATTTTTAGTGTGGTTATAAATTCCATGTAAATGTATAAAGTAGTTTAAATGAGTTACTCTAACCACAGTGGAAGGACTTCTGTGAATGTAATTTATTTGAGTTACTCACACTTATTTAAACTGACAGCTGTGAATGGAAAGATAGTTTTGTTGAACCATCTTACTGAATATTAACATGTAAACATGTTGATTGCAAACTCGTGCAATACAAGATCATTCTTTATCAATTAAATAAACCCAAATAAGAAAATCTTTCTTTCTAGAAATTTTATTTTCACATTTAAATTAAATTAGCAAGTAGTCTGATCATAAACCACTACCAAAGCAATGTGAAATGAAATAGCCAAGTAGCCAACCACATCGAGGTAATTAACATATGAAATCACCGCCTATCGCTTGAAAGAGGCATTTCTGCGCATGTCGTTGTTGTGTGCAGCGGATTTGTCAGATTGCCGAAGACAAACGCGCTCAAAGCCAACTTGAAACACCGCACACATCTTTAGCGCTTAACATACCCATTCAAAAAACACTTTATGTATTTAAGTTACTTTAACTTACGTTTGCTGACATTACTTTCTTAGTTACCTTGACTTAAATTTGCTAGATGTTACACAAACAATTTATTTATGTGGAAAAAAGCTTTCTGCAGAGACGTTTGTCGTCTCTGGGGTTGTGCTTAGGCTTACTTTTTTATGCTAATCTTACTCAAAATGAATACTTTTTTAATCCTTAAAAGAAAATATTCAGATTTTCCTTATACACAATTGAATCAGGTTGATTTAACGTAAAATTAGTTTTACGTACATGACTATCTCGTGGTTGCACAAAGAATGCCCCTTCTGTTGGTAACACATTGCAAGGGACCCTCACACCTTTGTAGAAAAGGCAAGAAAATGAAAGAGTTATAGTAAACTGATTATTGTCTTCCCAAATGCGATGTGTTTTGCAGGTGGTGGAAAACAATGTATGATTTTTCTGTTTTTTGTTTTTAATTGCCCATCTGACATTAGAAAGGGATCTTTAATTTTCACTCGTACGCAGATGACACCCTGTTACGCTTTCTTTTAGAAAAAAAATAATGTTTCTCCAATGCTGTCTTAAATTAGTTGTGTTAGTGAATGAAAGGAGTGGATGGATGGGAACTACTTGTCTTTAAACACCGATAAATACAGAGGTGTTAATTATTAGAGGGAAAGATGCTTACCACAACAATATTCTGTCATTATTTTACTCAGTCGGAATCATCATTAGTTTTATAAATTAGTCCACAATCTAAGCGTAATCTTTGATTCTTGTATGTCATTTAAAGCACACATTACAAAATTGTCCAAAACATGTTTCTTCCATCTTACAAATGTTAAGAAATTAAGGCACTTTCTATGCAGGAAATTGAGAAATTAGTTCATGCATTTATTTCTAGTAGGAATGACGACTGCAAAGTGGTGTTCACAGGATATTCAAATTGTTCTTTATACCCATCCATCCATTTTCTAACCCGCTGAATCCAAATACAGGGTCACGGGGGTCTGCTGGAGCCAATCCCAGCCAACACAGGAACCAATCCTGGGCAGGGTGCCAACCCACCGCAGGACACACACAAACACCAAGCACACACTAGGGCCAATTTAGAATCGCCAATCCACCTAACCTGCATGTCTTTGGATTGTGGGAGGAAACCGAGTGCCGGAGGAAACCCACGCAGACACGGGAGAACATGCAAACTCCACGCAGGGAGGACCCGGGAAGCGAACCCGGGTCTCCTAACTGCGAGGCAGCAGCGCTACCACTGCGCCACCGTTCTTTATACCGATTTCAATTAATTAAAAATGCTACTGCAAGAATCATTACAAGGACAAGAAAATATGAACACATAACTCCAGTTCTTAAGTCTTTACACTGTCTCCCAGTTTAAGTTAAGGGCAGATTTCAAAATCCTCCTTTTAAAATATAGGTCCTGCTTACTTATTTGAAGTTATCATTACTTACAAACCGGAGTGTACAGTAAGATCTCAAGATGTCCTCTGCTTATGATTCCAAAGATTAATAAAATAAAAGGGGGCAAGGTTTCGGCTTCAGGGCCCTGAAGCTGTGGAATGGTCTGCCTGCTACTATAAGAGATGGCCCTTCAGTCTTAGCTTTTAAATCCCAGCTGAAGACTCACAGTACACCCTGAGTAGAGCAGCCAATTGACCGTGCATACTGCATCTCTGTTTTTACCCATTAGCACTAAAACATAAGTACAGTAATATTATTACTGTATATTAGAATCTGTTACTAACACTCATTTATTCTGTTTCTCTACTCGGTACTCACATGTGGCATTTGGTGCTACTTCTCTACTGCCAAGTTGTTTGCCAGCCTTTGGAAAAGTCATTTCAGATAAAGGAGCACTGGAATCATCAGGTACAAGAGTCCTTTCTTCAGATTGGCCGGCCCAGTACTGACTCAGCTGTGGAATGGCCAGTAAGGAGTAGGCAGCTTGTTGGCCGAGGTCTCCAGGACTCTGAACAAATCTGTATCCTCTTATGTGATATTATCTGTTCTTTCATTTTGCTTTGTACCATGTACTATTGCTGTTGTCCTATTGTATTGTATTCATGAGGTGGGAATGATTGATTAGCCATCTAGCTCTGTGAAGACGATTACTTGTGTTCTGTTTTGTGTTCTGTATTTACACCATTTTTTGACACCCACTGCACACCCAACCTACCTGGAAAGGGGTCTTCATATTAATTTGCCTTTACCAAGATTTCTTCAATTTCTTTCATTACAAGTTTTTTTTTTCTTTTTGCAAGTTTTTTCTTTTCTTCTTAACGAGTCAAGGCTGGCTGTCGCAAAATAGGGTCTTTTAAAGCCATCAGGGCACTCCTTTTGTGATTTTGGCCTATACAAAAAATAAATTATTGTTGTTGTTGATTCTATGCCAATGAAATTAATTTGTTTTTTATAAAAACAAATTAACCGAGTTATTATGACAACCAAACAAATTATGTCAATTCTACTAGAAACAGTTATGTAAACCCTATAAACACAGTCATTTTTATATGAATCAACTTTATAATATCCATCCATCCATCAAATATCCAACCCGCTATATCCTAACTACAGGGTCACGGGGGTCTGGTGGAGCCAATCCCAGCCAACACAGGGCACAAGACAGGAAACAAACCCAGGGCAGGGTGCCAGCCCACCACAGAACTTTGAAATACGTAATGACAGTTTTTTCTGAAAATGTATCTTTTTTAAAATCTTAAAAACATTCATTTTGAGTAAAGTCAAACTAGGATAATTGGGTAATGGCAATATACTCTAAAAATGATATCTGTAAATCATGTCATTTTCTAATCCACCTAATCCAGACCAGGGTAATGGGGTTTGGAGCATATATCCAAGATAGCCTAGGGTACAAGGCATAAACAAACCCAAGACAGGGCATCAGGGCATCGCAAGGCAAACGCACACACATACACTGCTGGGTCAATTTACCTAACCTGGAAATCTTTGGACAGGGGGAGGCAAGTGGAGCACCAGGAGGAAACCCACACAGACACAGGGAGAACATGCAAACTCCACACAGAGAGGACCCAGAATGCAAACTCTGGTTTCCTTACAGCAAGATAGAGGAACTAACACCACCCCTGTGCCACCGTGCCACCCAGATTTCTGTAAGTGGTGCTCTAAATTAAAGCTATAAAATCCATTGTTATTGTTTCAATGCAAATTATACTTAGTAATGTGACACCCAAGACATTTATGTCAGTTGTACTAGAAATGGGTACGTAAAGCCTTAAAGCTTAAATAGTTTGAATTAAATCAATTTAAGTTATCTGAGTAATAGTTAAAAAAACAGGAATAATTTTTGAGGGTGTTAGGGCGTCTTCTCTGGATAAAAGCACATGGTAGCAGTCTTTTTAATATAGTGTAAAAAAAAATGTTTGGTGCCCTGATGCAGTGGACCTATTTGGACTGTCCTAATATGGAAAAATGCAAATACATAAATTTATTGTAAAATGTGACAGAATATATTTAAAAAAATACAATTTTATGTGAGCATAAATAATTGAATGTGTCTCCATTTTATCATGACAAAAAGTTCACAAAAGGCACTTTAACATCAACAGGTTCTTGCTTTTATTGGTGGACAGTCTAATCATGAGAATGTCTAAATTATTATCCTTAGTTTATACACCCCACAATGCTTACCTTTTTTAACATGCACTCATAAGTCATGTCCTTATTAGGGGCTGGCGACCTCCTGTGCAAAGAGTTAACATACGCTGTGCAGTACCTTAAAATGGCGGAGGTTAGCTACTTTAGTTTCCTCCACAGCAGGGATTGAATCTCTCAGTACCTTAGCAGGGCCAGAAGCCACTACAAGAATTCTGCTCTGGCCAGGATTCACTGAACACAGCCTGCTTCCAGCTTTCTCCTTGAAAGAGCAGAACTTAGGAATTCCTGAACAAAGGCCAAGGGCTGCTACAAGAGCTGATTTACAGATATGGCAGTCTGCTTTCACGTTACTAACTTAGAAAGGACTCTACAAAACCCAATAGTCGGGTTACAGAACACAGTATGTTTCCAGACCAATATCATTGAATGGCTTCATTCCGAATCACTTGAATGAGCACACCACGAACCTGAACAAATATGAAAGAAATTGTCTAATAAAGTCCAGAATCAGCCCCCTGCCAGGGCTTGCCTGTCTTCTTCAGCTACTGGATCGCTACCTTTCAAAGAGTTCACCTGAACAAGCACGGCTTGCTGTATTAATAAATGTCACAAGACATGCAAATCCCTTGAACGAGGACCGATCAAACTATATTACACTCTTCACTTTAGGCAGATTGTGTCAGCAAACAAGGCAGTTTCAGTGAGATAATACCCACATTTTATTTCAGTCATTACTTATGGTTATTTGCAGAGAACCAGACACTAAATACTAGAAGCCAAAAGTAGAAGAAAGCACACAAACTGCACAATTCACATCAATGTCCATACACCAAGGTTCACATCAGTACAACCAAAAGAGATTTCCTTATACATTGAGAGTCCTCTCTTCCTAATTAAGCTAAGGTGTTAAGAAGTTTACACCATTGCACAGCTTGTTTCTTCTACGCCACTGGGGCAAATTTTAATTTAGTAGGTGGCACTGTATTTCAATCCTTGGACAGCATGATGTTTTGTTGCATTTTCACAACTGTCTCTCTTACACATATCTCTCCTATACCAAGCACTGTGTCGCATTCCTCTCTCATATAATAAAACTGTGTGTCATCAAGTTGTCTCAAAACAGTTACTTATAAACAGTGCCTTTGGCAGTTGATTATCCAAAATTTAGTTACATTAGCCTAACTCAGACAAGTGATGATTTCTCATCTTCTGGTTACTTGCCAGTTAAGTTATTTATAGATAAATATAAGAAACATTTTGACTACAAAGTCTGAGCCTCTATTTCAAATTTTCTTACAAGCTGTGATGGATCGCCGGGACCCTTGCTGAGCCGGGATGTTTCCATGCTGGAAGGAAGCTGATCTATTCAGAGTGTTACCTCCCCCCAGGCACTAGATGACAGCCCTCCTGGGTTGCAGTGGTGCCTTGGACTCCCGCAGGGCTTCATGGAAGTTGGAGTTGGATACAGCCCTGTTGGGATCTGGGGGTGCTGCAACAGCTGCTGAGTCCTGGAGAACCGCTCTTCCACCCCACCCAGAAGTGCTGCCGGAAGTAGGGCAAAGAGCACCTGGAGCCAGCAAACACTACTCCGAGAGCCAGAGTCGGGAGGAGGGAGATGAAGTTTGCTGAGGAGAAGTGGAGGAGAAAGAATCAGAAAAGTGAGAGAGAGAAGAAAAGAATTGATTTATTGTGTGCTGTGCTTGGGACTGTGTTGAGCTTGTGGGAACGGGGAAGCCATCCTACACTTGTCTGTGTCGGGGTTGGCTGTTACAAAGCATATACACACTGGTTAGTTTATCGGAGTTTAAAGATATACATAGGTAAGATAATAAGACTCATTTTAGCATTTGCAATTACATTTGCATATCTCTCAGTGATCTCCTATCTTTTTGCATACTTGTACTGCATATCCATTGCAGATATGTGTGCAAGGAAAGGTTGCGCAGAATTACTGCATGAAGCAGCTCCTTAAAATGAAAAGAATACTTCACCCAAAAATTATATTTTTTATATGTTGTTTACCCCATGTACTTTGTAATGTTGGCTGAGAAAAAAGTATCTCATGTTTTCATGCAGAATGGAGAGAAAAAAACTATTACATAATAGAAACCAATCACCTCTTGTTGTCCATAGTAATTTATGGTGCATCCACCCCTCTAATATTTTGGTCTGGAGCCTGGGTAACGGTAGACTAGTGGCTTAGCACCAAACCCTAAAACACAAGAATGCTAGTTCAAATGGCTGAGTGACAAATATGAATAATATATCTTGATCTTGATTGTCACTTTTCCTCCCATATCCTCAAGACTTGCACGTTAGGTTAGGTGACAACTCTTCTCTGGCCCAATGAAGGACTAGCACCCCATACAGGACTTTTATCCAGTGCTGTTAGATATACTCAAAAACCCCTTCACCCAATGCTCACATTAAAGAGGTTTTAAAACAGATGGATGGCTAATTACCTAATATATATATATAAAAATCCATTAAAATGCTCAATTCACACATTTAAACATACAGATTAAAAAATACACTTTGAAATCGAAACTGAAGTGACTCAAACATTTTAAATGATTTTCTCATGGATTGCAGCCAAGATGTCGGTTTTGATTAGGAGTCTTCACTAAAGACATCATGACGATCACAGATAGTAGGGTGTGGAGCAGCTGGAGCCACACTGCACTGAGCTTATGCCATGGAAGAAAACTGCATTACTTCTTAGGGAAATGAATGATCACACACTGATTTTTTTTTTCAATTAAAACCTTCTATCACATCCATTTTTATTTCATTAAAGGTAGTTATTTGGTGACTAAGAACATGAATTGAAATGTAATTCAAGAGGCTTGATGTTTCAAAGGGTTCAACCTATGAAGGGATGTGCTATTGTCTATCATCCACAATAACCATTTGTCACTTCCCCTAACACGGTCATGTGCTTATCTCCTGACTGCACCAATGACAGAATCTAAAAAATTTGTGAAGCACAGCAGGATATAAAGGAAAGTCTGAAACTGATGAATCAAAGTTAATGAATGTTAAGAATGCTCATAACAACATACATAAAGCTGTATGGATTGGTATCCAGCATCCATCCATTCATCCAATATTCAACCCGCTATATCCTAACTATAGGGTCATGGGGATCTGCTGGAGCCAATCCCAGCCAACGCAGAGTGCAAGGCAGGAAACAAACCCTGTGCAGGGCGCCAGCCCACCGCAGTATCCAGTATCTGTATATCCAGTATTTTTCTCTTCTGAATCTTTGAAATCCCTGCTTCAAGTATGTGATTAGGCAGAGTTTTGTGGCCCCATTGCATTTAGATGGGTTTTCTAGTTTCTGTCTTGAATGTGTTTCTCTTAAATTTCCAGCACTGTGATTGAATATATTATTTTAAATAAAACAAGTTCTCTTGATTAACTTTATTGAAGAGAATGCTGAAGATCTTGATTGTTTCCCCAAATTTATTTCTATGTTTAAGAATAAAGCAGTTCAGTTCCTCAATTTGTCAAATTAGTTACCCATGATGTATTGATTGCATTGGGCAGCAGCACTTTACACAGAGAAATGGAAGCAAGACATGGTAAATAAACTAGTCAAGGTCAAAACCAGAGAGTTCAAAATGTGAAACCAAAATAATAGTCAACATTAGAAATGAGATGGTCCAAACCAGTGTAACATGCGTGTGCTTGGGTGGCAGCTTAAGGGCTCTGGTGATGGAAGTTACCTACCAAACTAGTGGTTGCTGTGGTGTTCTAATGCTTTCTCTCTTCTCCCTTTGCAGAACAGAAGACTCATTGCCATTCCCTGCTGACATCACTTTCGTTGTTCTCCTTCCGGGAGCCACCCCTTCCTGCCTGGAACACATGTGGCTGGAAATTCAACCATCTTAACTCAGTTCTGTATTGGGCTTGCGTCTAAAGAGACATTTCAACATTTTTTTGTAAAAAGATTATCCGATTTTTATTACATGAGGTCATGAATATGCTCCAAATCTATTTCTGTGTTGGATTTCCTTACCGACACTAGGAATTAATACTGTATGTAAGCTGGACTGAAACATGAGTCAAAGACCATAGTCAAAAGAAAGACAAGAGACTCAAAGAAAATAAGACTGAAATTTAAGGCCCATAGACTTGGACAAACCAAGAACTGCACATCACTGACCTTTTACTCACCTGGTTTGCAAATCCATCTGAAAACATTCTTTCAGTTTGTCATTAGGGATTACTGAGTGTAGCTTGATGGGCAAAAATGGCAAATATATCTAGAACACAATAACACGAAGAAAGTGAAGGGGTCAGAATACTTTCTGAATCCAGTGCCTTTACGTTTTTTATCGCTTTCATATGTGATTAGGTATAGGACTATGGTCTCTTTAAATGAGAGTATAGTCCATGTTCTTTGTGGGTGGAACCGTAGGAGGCAGGACCACCTGTCTGTCTCAGTCATTGTTATGATTGTGAAGTTTATTGGAATTGTGAGTATTGTTCTTCGTTTCTGGCTTTTTTTTTGGGATATTTTTTTGCTTTGTCTTTGGTTTATTATATCTGGATCATGTACTGTATTTGGCCTTGTTAGCCGAGGATTGCCTTTTATGAAAATCTTCTTTTTCCCATTTTTGAGCTTTTGATATTTTTCTTTTTGGCCAAATAAATACCCTCATTTTATAAAGATGCTTTTCATAGATTGTCTTTCCAAGCCAAGGTTGTACAGTTTCTCCTTTTCTTGGTAGGCTTTTGGAATGTTTGGTACTTTTAAGTTATTTTTGAGGCTTAAATTCCTATGTACCCTACAAGACATGAAGCAGGCCTGTAGGTTTTGGAGTTTAACCCATTTGGGGTGAGGTGTAATCCAAGCAGGCATAGTAGGTCTTGCCTGGTTAATAAAGTTTTTGGAGGCCTCAAACCACACTCTTCTTCATCTTATGATTCTACCTGCAGTTCACAACAACCACTGGAAGTTCTGTTCTCATTTCTCAAGGTGGCTCCGTCCTTGCATTGCTGTTAGACTCAAAGCATTATCAGATTAACCTGCCTCTTCCTCTTCTCTCTGATCAGCTATTTTGCTTACTTTATAAAGCTAATCTAAATGTGGTGTGGTCATCTAATCTTCAAGCCAGCTTTGCTTTTTATCTCCCTATTTTCAAAATAAGCAGATATCATAAATAACTCTTCTGAATCAAATAAGTAGAACAAAACCCAGAATGCTTGTATAACATAAAACAGGCTGGAAAAAACATTAACTGTGTTTGTGCTTTATGGTGAGAGTTGTGCATATGCGTTTGATTTAAAATGGCTCCTACCTCTTAACAGCAAAACACGCATAGCCAAGTACTACAACAGCACTCCTAAAACTGTGGAGTTATACTGCTACAGAATTTTTTACTCTTTTTATAAACCACTTATCAAAATGTTCAGGAAATTTCTATTTAAATACAAAATACTGTTTGCTTATAACAGAACAGGTTGTTTTAGCATAGAAAAAAGAATGAGGTGTCTTTATAAACGTCTTTATTTAATGCTCATTTTATTCATTCCTGAAAAGTTTTGCTCTCTCTCCATACACCTACCCATAGTCAATATAAAAATCTTGCAAGAAAAGAAATGGAAGAGAAATGGTGAATGGGGTGGAGACCAAGCAGGTATCCCAATTAATGTAACAAAAATAAGAAAAAGAAAAAGGTCCCAACAAAACCGTTGATGTTTCATAACAACAACAACAACAACATTTATTTATATAGCACATTTTCATACAAACAGTAGCTCAAAGTGCTTTACATAATAAAGAATAGAAAAATAAAAGACACAATAAGAAAACAAAATAAGTCAACATTAATTAACATCGAATAAGAGTAACGTTCAATGGCCAGGGGGGACAGAAAAAAAAAAAAAAAACTTCAGACGGCTGGAGAAAAAAATAAAATCTGTAGGGATTCCAGACCATGAGACGCCAGTCCCTCTGGACATTCTACCTAACATAAATGAAACAGTCCTCTTTGGATTTAGGGTTCTCACGGAAGGACTTGATGATGATGATGGTCACGTAGACTTCTGCCTTTTAATCCATCCATCATTGTTGGAGCATCATGAAGCTTTGAGTAGGTGGAGGTGGCGCAGGCCACCACCACAAAGAAACTGGAAAAAAGAAACAGAAGAGATAGTAGGGGTCAATACGGGTTTTGGAGCCACTGTGAATAGTTATTATGAAGAATTGAACATATAGAGTATCAGAGTATCAGATATTAAAACTCTAAAGTAAACTAATGACGTGCAGCGGAGTTAACTGGAAAAAGTATGATCTTATTCATAATTTTGAACCCAAACACACTATTAACTTTATTTAATATTTTATATAATTAGTAATGAATAAGTCAGATGTATAGTAATTACAGTACTACTATGTAATCAGCATAGAGATGTACGTTTTGTTTAGTTACTTCCTTTATAATTCCCTTTGTATTGAAAATGGTTGAAGATGGAGAGCCAAGGGTTGGATAGCCATTGCAAATGGCAAAGGTGACAGTGGGCAGCATTTTCTTGTTCCATGCTTTAACATGAAATATTATTTATATTGTTTACATAAGTACAGGTTTTCTGGGTGGAATCCAAATTTGCACAGTACCATAAAAATATGTTCCATATATGCAACCATCTATCTCGATTGCCACATTCAAAGCCTAGAAAGATATAAATCCAACTGCTTTCAAAGAGAATTTCTTCCTTTTTCCTCTGGCATGTAAAATAACTTTCTTTTTGTTTTCCCTGGGGTTTATCATATTCAACAATGAAAATGTTCGAAGAGCGTTTCCTAGCTAAGTGACATACTTTTTTAATTAGCCTATTTTTCTGAATGACATCACCCAGGATTTTCCTGAAAAACTTCAACATGAATTTGGCTGGATTTCCACATTCTAGCTCCTCCAGTATTCAGAGAGTTGTTAAAAGTTTCTTCTTGCTATGCCTTCCAGATCATCAGTTTGTTCCAAAGACTTTTACATTCATTTTTTTAGGCTGCCACCTTTCTCATTTGGTATTGGCCATTTGTTTCAGCTGCTGGATGCAAGTTGTCAACATGTCATTGCCTTGAGCACCAAGGACATCTGTGTTGCTCTCAGTTTTACTTTCCACTTTTTCTAAGAAATACTCGTAGCACTTACCAAGGCATTTAATTTAATTCTTCATTTCCCTAAATTAATCACTAAATCCTTATTCTGAATCTATCATTCTTTCATCTGTTCTTATATACATTTCTTTCATTCTCATCTCTATCTTTAATGTTAATTGATTATACAGTTAATGTTCATTTTGCACTGACTCTGGCAGCAGCAGTATGAAAGTAGAAACATAATCATGAGATGGATGTGGTAAAATAAACTAGACAAGATTAAACCCCATGAGAGTGAGAATCAAGTAACAGAGCCCAGAGACAAAAATCATGTAGAGTTTACATGTAAACTGAGCCAAAAAATAAGTCAATCATTGTGGCCAAACAGACAGAATTCCAATTAAGATTTAGAGAAAATAATGTTCAACATTTTAGGCAATATCAACAAACTTGAACAAATTAGGAAGTGTTCGATACTGACCTTTATACTTATGGCTCAGTGATGTCATGCATGACACATTTCCAGTTGACCTTGCCTAGCAACAGAGACAACAAAGTTCAGAAAATGGCGACACCAACAACTAAAAGAAAATGGTGGTGTGGAAGAAAGTAATTCATTTTTAAAATAGTGACAACCAAAATCCAAAAATAAATGTAGCAGCTTGTTGTCATCCATGGTACAAAAGTGCCAAACAAAAGGAAGAGTTCTGTTGTGCCAACCCGGCCCTCACTGTTTACTCTTAGTCTTTTTAAACAAAATAAATGCATGATGGCATAAAAATTAAAACAAAACAGTTGCCATGTAAGGCCTGTTCCTAATGTTAATCAGGCTCAACCATCGTTTTGATCAATTCGGAGCTCCTTCACTTAGGTCAGCTCTCTATCAAGTGATGCCTCCTTCCAGGTGGTCATCCTCTTAAAGCCCAGAGCCTGGGAAGGGGCTGAGTAAGTTGCACTTGCTAAGTGGTTTCTCAGCACTGTGGATGAAGAAAATGATAAGACAGTTAGTAGCACCCAAACCCAGTTGTGAGGGGAAACACAATACTGAATCACAATAAAGACATCTTGTGGGATGAATAGAAAATCATTTTGCAAAACAGTTCAATAAGATTAATAGATTTGTGAATTTTCATCAAAACAACTTGATTTCTCGCTTCATCAACCCTAGCTGAGTAACAAATACCCCCAGGTCATATTTATCTATACATTCACTTCCACACCCTCAAGACACGGATGCACAGGAGGAAAATGTGGAGAGTAAAAAGCAACCTGGAATGCCTCACGGCTTGTTTTACTTTCTTTAAGGGGATGACTAGGAAGTTCTTGAAACCAAGAATCAGTAAAATCACCATAAGGTCACATCCGGTCAAGTGATTCAGGTGTAGGATAAAAGAAGAATGGGAGGTGGAGGAAGGCAGTTTGCTTCTGAAATTATTAATCAAAGGAACTTAGTAATTGTGAAAAATAGGACAAGACTAAAAATAAATGGCACATCTATCTACAAAACTGGCATAACAAGCAGAAAGATCCTAGAAGACTAGTATGTTTGGGTTGTTCAGAACCTTGGCTTTTGGAGATACCAAAAACTTGCTGGGAAGCATTGGTCTGAGATTTTAAAAGTGTTCTAATTATTAATAATAACACTTGACTCATAGAAAGTGAAGCATAAAACTCTGTTTAAAGTGTTGTGTTGACATTTTTAAAAGCCCCCCCACGCTCACACTCCAGCCTGGCCTAGTGAGAGCAGGTGTCCGTGTATGGGTGTCAATTTGCCCTGTGATGGACCACCACTGTGTCCAGGGATGCTTCCTTTTTGCACCCAATCTCGTAGCAAAAGGCAGTGGCACTGCCACAACATTGAAGTGAATAAGCAGGATGGAAAATAAAAAAGTAATTTGATTGGCTTGAGCAAACTAATGGAGAAAGGAACCTGGATGGCTCAATGTCTGGAAAAACAAAACAAGTGACAATAGGTCAAAATTTACTAGTAAGTCCTGAAAAAATGATTGGCGAACAGTTTAACTTTATGTCAGCAAGGAAATGGAAAAGAAGAACAAAGAATCCCAAAAACAGGAAGACCTGCTCATTGCACTCATGTGACTCCAAGCGTGTTCAGTGTGATCCAGGTAACAACATTGCAGAAAAAAGCTAAATCCTAAATGGATACAGAAAAGCCGTACCAGAAAAAGGAATGCAAAAGTGTAATGTGAATAAAATCGAGTACTGCTTGTCTTTCTGTTCTGTAATGTATGTATCATGATGAAACCAAAATTGACAAAGTAATAACAGCAAAAGTCAAACAGTGACAATCGTTTAACTAGTGTTGAGGATATAGTGTGGACCAGGTTGGAATGAAAAAAAAGATATTATCAAGGAAAGACGCATCACGTCAACATATTAGACTGGGGCCATCATAAATGTTCCTGGAGTAGGAGAGCATAAATTACTTGAAAATGTTTGGTCAAAACAGTTGTATGCTTTAAAAACAATTAGCTTCCAAGAAGTCCTGTTTTAACTTACACTTCAACCTGGCACTAAAACACTTTATATTCCCCATTTCCTGTTCTGTAATTGATCAGAACTTGTATCTTGGAAGAAGTAAGGCATGTAGAGGCTAATGGATTCTGTCCAAGACCTCAGCAGTAGAGGCAGATGTGTGGGATGATTTTGAGGGCGTCACCCACTGAATCCTCAATTGTATTTACTTCTGTTTGGATACTTTTGTGCTTTCAATAACAGTGCACAGCTTCCAAAAGAATAAGCCCTGCATTACTAAGGAGCTAAAAGTCTCCTGAATTAGAAAGCATTTAAATCTGGTGACAAAGTGGCTCTAAAGAGCAAACAGTAAGCTTAGTGAACTAAAATAGAAAATTTGCTAACTGAGAATAACATGAAAAATATTTGGAATGGACTGTGCATTATTACTTGAATCACATAATCTAGGGGTCATTGTTAAAAGGGGATGTGGACAAGATCCCCCCCCACCACCTTCTTCCAATTACCAATCCGACAACACCATTCCTACATCATCAACAACTGCTACTACTTCAACTGGTATGATCAGTGATGAGTCCACCTTTGGCCATCAGTATGGGCTATCTACAGTATGTCCGGTGTCCAAGTGAGGAAAAAACAAGGAGGTTACACACAGGAAAAGCAACAGGACAAGATGGAGTCAGTCCTCTAGGTCTTAAGGCCTGTGTTAACCCACTTTGTGGTATCTTAGTCTGCCACTAAGGCTGAAGAAAAGTGCAGCTGCTGTGGAAAACATCTTGCATTGTTCCTGTTCCACGAAAGGCAGGCATCTCTGCACCTAATGACTACAGACCAGTGGCACTGACATCTCATATCATGAAGACCTTTGAGAGGCTGGCCCTGGACTATTTGAGTCCTCTTGTGAAAGACTATCTGGACATACTGAAGTGTGCCTACATAACAACGATGGAAATGCAAAGAGCAATTATCATTCTGCTCCTGAAGGCTTGTTCCCATCTGTGTAAAGCTTGCATCACTCTGTGCATTATGTTTTCTGGTTTCTCCAACCCCTTCAATACCATTCAGCCACCTCTCTTTAAGAGTGAGCTCAGGAGTATACAGGTGGTTTATAGATAATGGACTATCTGTCAGGCAGACCACAGTTTGTGAGACTTGAGGACTGTATCTCTGGCACAGATGTAAGCAACACTGGGGCAACACAAGGAACAGTCCTGTCTCCTTTTCTGTTCACCCAGTGTACCTCAGACTATAAATATAACAGCAGATCATATCACTTGCAGAAATTCTCAGATGATTCTGTGGTTATGGGGTATATTGATAAGGGGGATGAAACAGAAGAGAGGAGTCAGGTGGAGAAGTTCGCTTCTTGGTACAAAGAGAATTGTCTGCAACTCATCATCAGCAAAACCAAGGAACTGATTATTGACTTTCACCGCACCAAGGAGCTTCTATGTCTGGTCAGTATTCAGGGCGCGAATGTGGAGATGCTGCACTGCTGCAAGTACTTGAGTGTCCACATCAATGATAGGATGGGCTGGTCTCATAACACAGAGGAACTATATAAGAAAGGGCAGAGCAGATTCTTTTTTCTTAGGAGACTGTGATTCCTTAATGTGGATAGTGACTTGTTTCATATGTTCTATTACTCTATGATGGCCAGTGTGATTTTCTACATTCTGGTGTGTTGAGCCAATAACATCAGTTCAAGTGTGGCCAAGTGAATCAAAATGAATGAAAAAGCAGGATCAGTTATGGGACACCCTCTTGTCCCGCTTGACGTGGTAGTGAAGAAGAGAATGAAGACAAAACTGAGTGCCATTGTGAAAAACGCTTCATATCCTCTCTCTGACACACTAGCATTGAGGACTTTCAGCCAATGAATTAGTCAACAAAGTGTGTCAAGAAATACGACTGGGGCTCCTTTATACCAACAGCAATACATCTGCATAATGTCTCACTGTGACTGGTACTGCTCTTTATATCTCTCTGTTATTAAAGAAAATCTTGAGATGAGACTATTGCCAAGAGATTTTTTTCAAGTCCCGCCCTCCTCGCAACCATTTTCAACCATGCCCACAGCCCTCTCACCTCTCATTCATGTGAATGCTTTTCTCAGACACAGTTCCTGCGCTCTCAGCTCTTATAAGTTTTTACTTTTTCCTCACTTTAAGTTCCCAATAAAAGAAGACTTACAGTGTCCAAATCTTATTGAAGAATTTCATCCCGAAGAGTTATCAACAGAAGAAATGAGTACACGGACATTCCTAGCACAGAGAAACGATGAAGTCAAACGAATTATCACGAAAATTGTTGATCGGGTACACAGTAAATTGGTTAAATGCATATCAATAGACTGTGCTGTCGAACAATTCTGACATGTAAAATTTTAACAGGCGACAAGAAAGGTAATGTTCTACATCTTCCGCGGACAAAACATTGGCCACCAAATGAGATCTTGATATGCCATTCATATTAAAATGTTTACAGTTTCCCGTTAGAATAGCTTTTGTTATGATAATTAACAAATCACAGGGACAAACATTAAAAAAAAGTCGGATTATTTATTGGAGAGAAAGAAACGATTTTCACTCACAGGCAGTTATACATTCTGTTGTCACAATGTAAGTCCAAACACAGAATCAAAATTCAATGCGATATTGGCGAAAAGTTAATTCAAAAAATTGTTTTTACTGAAGTTTTACAGTAAAAGTGTAACTTTTAAAAGTATTTGCGTGTTAATTTCAAAGCCAAAGCCTCTAACGCAACATGAAATATAATTTTCTTTCAATTTATTACGTTTTACTATTTTTTAATATGGTTAATTACTCACTGTAATGTAAAATAGTTAGTTATATTATTCATATGTAACAATTCCCATGAAAATAACAATCTCTTTAAATTATACCTCCGCTTCCCCATATGTGAGTGACAGATCCGCAAAGTGGCTAGCGCATAGCACCTGCCCGGGGGTTGATGAGCAAAGCGAGCAGGGGGCAGAGCCCCCTAGTCTTTAGCAAAATCAGAAGTTTTCTGTTTAGATTTGTTTGCTTTTAGTCATCTTGTGGTGTATTTGATAGGGGGATTGTTGTTTGTTATAATATTTATTTATTTATTGAGCATCTGTTAAAAGCCAAATTTCCATCTGGGGACAAGTACAATGCTATCTATCTATCTATCTATCTATCTATCTATCTATCTATCTATCTATCTATCCATGTAAGCCGTTGGCCTAAAAGGTATTGATACCTATAATGGATACAACTTTGGGACCCTTGGTGGACAACAATATCAAAGGAAGCTGTCAAGATAAAAAAGAGAAGCCTCCATTGCAATGTTAGCAAGAGGTCAAAAAGTTGGTAGCTGTGGCAGTGGCTGAAGTGAAGGTCTGTTCCATGGATGGAGGTTTTTGAAGCGGCTGGAAATGACTTTAGTATTGCCTCAACTGGGATGTCATTGAGGAATGGAAGTAGCACTTTGAGGAACTTCTAATCCCTGTGGATGCCACCTAATTGGAGAAAGAAGTGCCAGAAACATCCTTTGAGGTTGGATCTACTTCTATGGCTGAGGTCTATGTGATGCTAAGATTGCAGGAACAGATTAAATCCAACTGAAAAGTCTAAAAGCACTATATATTGTGAGGGTGTCTTAGTTGATATGTCTCCTCAGTGTTCTGAAGAAGGGGAGGACAGTGCCTCCAGACAGGGAGAGGCATGAATTCCCTTTTTTAAACAAGGTGTGGATGTCCAAGAGAATGACAGGCCATGACAAAAATAAACGTTGGGGTGCCAACCTGGTCATTCCCTTTTACTTCCAACTAATAATCAAAATGAACAAGTGCAGAATGGCGTCAAAATTATAACAAGAGATTGCCTAAGCAGGTTCTGGGCAATGTGCTTCCTTTCGGTAATAGAGGAGCTCCGTCTTGTTGGCTGTTCGGTTATGAAGTGACGCCTCCTTTCAGGTGCTTTTACAGCCCAGGGACCAGAAGAGGTGGAGTTGTTTGCTCTCGATTGGTGCTTTCTCTGTACTATGGGAGAAAAGGAAGATAACATAGTTAGCATCAGCACACCCTCTCAGCCCATGGTGGAACTATATACCTGGAAGGAACTCAGAGGGAGACCATTAAACAAAATTGGGGAGTGCTACAATTTTCAAGCGATCACTCGGCCAGGATAAATAACCTAGAAAATGCTGAAACAGTTCTGAAATATCATCCCACATATGGTAACCCACTCCAATCTGTCTGGCCTGAGCGGGCAGTACTCAAAAATAACCAGCCTTGGGGAAAAGAAGTTTCCTCCCTGGCAACATAGCATTCCAGGTCAATGTGTACATAAACATAACTTAATTGAACTTAATACAACTGTGTATTTATAAAATAACCATTTGAGTATTACAAGGTGTTCATTTTGAGTAAAAGTAACACAATGTAGGTGGATAATGGCAACAGTTCCTGAATCTAATTATTCTTCAGCGCTAAAGAATGAGATCTGTCGGTTTTGTTTCAGCAGAAATAAGATGTGTTAATGTGATAGCCAAAAGACGTTTCCCAATATAGTTAGAAATGGCTATGTGTAGACAGAATAAATAAACATTCTGAGATAAATTTGCTTGTATTAGGCCCTATAAAGAAACAACCCTGTGAGGTCATTTTGTGAGTGTACTTGTTTGGTTGGGTATTTCTTCTGTCTTGTACTGCTGTTTCATTCTATCCAGTATTTTGCATAGTTATTGATAGTTTTGTTACTAGTGCTTAATATCTTTACTTTCCTTCCTAACCTGTGTCTCACTGAACTATCCCTGCATTTTAAATGTTTCCACACCAGCAGGACCATCAGCAAATACTTCTCATTGTTCTGTAAGGTACAATGAGAGTACAGTATAACTAAAATTAAATCCCTGGGCGAGTTTGGGCAGATCTGAGGAGAGCCTCCCTTCACACTTCTATCAGTGAAATGCCAAACTCTGCACTGTCTCGGAGAGCTGAGACCGACACGACTTCAGTTACGTTGCTGAAGTGGAATTCCCCCTGACTTCACTTATCACAATTTAACATCTGCGCAAGAAAATCTCGGGCTGCATAGAACACATGCTCATTTCTAATGAGTGTGACAAATATGTGTCATCCTCTTGGGCATTAACCTCTTTGTTTAAAATGTGTGTAGCCATGACTGGCATTTGTACTTAGCATAGTTTAAAAACAAACAGTGAAGCTGGAGTGACTCCATGGATTAAACGATAAGACTGGCATTTTTCAACTCAAACTTATTTCTTCATACTCATGGTATGTCTTAATTTGCCACATGCAATTGCATTCTAAAATGAAAAACTTTTACTAATAAAAAAAAAAACTAGCCTGCTCTTGAATTGCATAATGGAGCTAATGGGTACCAGGATCCCTTTCTATAAAAAGGATTTTAGTTGTACTGAATAGTTTACTTTGAAGCTGTAAAGACTTTGATTTAAGAAAACATGCCTCCTGCATTTCTGAGGTATGTTTGTGTCAACAAAAGTAATCTGGAAACAGAAAGGTTATCACAGATTCTTGGTACTCTTTTCTCAATGTAAGGATAAGTTCCTTGCTTGCTTGTTGCAGCTGACATCATGGGAAAATGAAAACTCTCCTTTGCCAATCTATATTTTGATTAATATCCTACTTTTGCTTCTGCAGTTCCATTTCTTCAACAGTTATGCTCTGCCATGGCTTGTAACAACAGACAGATGCAATCAACAACAACAATAATTTATTTCTTATATAACCAAAAATCACACCAGTTGTACCACAATGGGCTTTAACAGGCTTTATTTTTTTGACAGCCCCCAGCCTTGACTCCCTAATAAGACAAGAACAAAATCCCAAAACAATACCTTTGTAGGAGAAAATGGAGGAAATCTTGGGAAAGTCAATTTAAAGAGAAAGACCCCTTTCCTGGTTGGTTGGGTGTGCAATGGGTGTCAAAAACTGGGATAAATACAATACACAGAACATAAGTAATCTTCATCACAGAGCTAGATGGCCAATCTATCATTGCCACCTCAGAAATACAATACAATAGTACAATAGTAATAGTACAAACTACAAAGCAATATGCAAGAATAGATGATATCACATAAGAGGACACAGATTTGTTCAGAGTCCTGGAGACCAACAACCTCCCTCCTGTCACTGGCCATTCCACAGCTGAATCAGTGCTGGGCCGGCCGATCTGATGAAAAGACCCTTCTACCTGATGATTCCAGTGCTCCTTTATCTAAGATGACTTTTCCACAGGCAAGCAAACAACTTGGCAGTGGAGCAGTGGCACCAAGTTCCACATGTGAGTACCGAGAAGAGAAACAGAATAGGCAAGTGTGAGTAACAGATCATAAATATCTTATTACTTATGTTTTAGTGCTAGTGGGTAACAACAGAGATGTAGTATGCAAAGTCAATTGGCAGCTCTAGGCAGGGTATACTAAACTGAAGTCTTGAGTCTTCAGCTGGGATTAAAAAGCTGAGACTGATGAGACAACTTGTACAGTAACAGGCAGACCATTCCAAAGCTTTGGACCTTGTAACTAAAAGCTCGACCTCCCACTATCATTTTATTAATCCTTTGGAATCTTAAGCAGACCAGTATCTTGAGATCTTAATGTGTGCTCTTGTTTGTAAGTAATGATAAGTTCAGATAAGTAAGCAGGACCTTGGTCATTGAAGGGTTTATATGTTAAAAGGAGGATTTTGAGGTCCGCCCTAAACTTAACCTGAAGCCAGTGTAAGAACTTAAGTAATGGAGTTATGTTTTCATATTTTCTTGCCCTTGTTATGATGCTTATAGCAGCATTTTGAATTAACTGAAATCTGTAAAAAAAACAATTTGAACATCCAGTGAACACCACATTGCAGTAGTCAATCCTACTAGAAATAAATGCGTGAATTAATTTCTCAGTATCCTGCACATTTAGAAAACACCTTAATTTCCCAAGATATTTAAGAACAAAGAAACATGTTTTGCACAATTTTGTAAATGACTTGGTAGAATCAAAGATAATGCCTAGATTGTGGGCCTAGATTCAGTAAAAGTAATGGTGATTCCAACTGACTTAGATAATAACAGACCCTGGTGTTGTGAGACAGAAATGACGGCTCTGTGCTACAACTTGGCCTAGGCTAAATCATCTTTAATGAGCTTAGAAAACTTTAAACTTATTATAACTATATGCATGCCTGTAGCATCTGTTCATCTCTTGCCACTTGACAGCAATCTTTCTCTCACCAGAATAACAAAGCCAACACCGCCATTATACTTCACGCAGGCAATATCTCTGCAAAATAACAATATATGCTTAAGTATTAATGAAAAAATCAGAGTGACCTTAATTGTGGCCTTTTTAATTATTATTGTCTAGTTATCTACAGAATAGAAACAGCAAGTCACATTGGGCATCAACATTCAATGTCAACAGTGATTCTTGGTGATGGCATTCCAAGGTGAATCTGCACCTCTGACTCTGAAAGGTTGCTGCGGAGGAAGATGAGCAGCGAAGCAAAGTGCGTAGCCGGTCTCCTTTTAAAATGTCTCAAGAATCGATTATTGATTTTTCCTGCACCAAAGAGCCATTCCGTTCCTTATCCAGATAATGGGTGTAGAGGTGGTCCACTCCTACAAGTACTTGGTTGTCACATTAATGATAAGTTGGACTGGTCTTGCAACAGAGAGGAACTTTATAAGAAAGGGCACAGCAGGATCTTTTTCCTTAGGGGACCGCGTTTCTTTAATGTCGGAAGTGACACCCTTCACATCTTCTATAATTCTGTGATGGTTAGTGCAATTTGCTATGTTGTGGTGTGTTGGTCTGGAAACATCACTTCAAGAGAGACCTACTGAATCAACAAGCTAATTAAAAGTGCAGGCTCAGTTATGGGATGCACTCCGGGCTTCCTGGAGGTTGTAGCAAAGGAGAGAGTTAAATCTAAACTGAGTGCCATTATTAACAATGCTGCACATCCTATTTCCATAACACATTAACAGTGAGGAGTTTCAGCCAATGAATTATTCAGCAGAAGTGTGTCAAGAAATGCAATTGGGGTTCCTTAATAACATTAGCAATTTAACTGCATAATGAAACACTGGGACTGGGACAATCAGATAGCTAGTTTCTTTTCAATTGTCTTACTGGTAATTATGGTGAGTGTTTAGACCACAGACCATTATGAATTTATTTATTTATTTATTTTGCTAGGAAAAAATACACAAAAAGAAAATCCGTGGGTAGAAAAAAAAACAAAGAAGGGCATAGTTTGTTGGTAAAATGTTATAAAAATGCCACAACAAATTAATTAAAATTCTAATTGATAGTGATAAAAGACTTTGAGCCATACTGTCCAGTTGTGCTTGGCATTGTAATCCTACAGGATATTTCCTATATTAGACATGCAGAATAAAGTGTTAATTAATAATGTTAGTTTTAATTGAGTGAAATGCATGTTTTTTTTTATTAGCAAGTTGCAGAAAATGATGTGTATGCCCCTGCCTACTCAATCAGTCTGTGTTATGGTACACCCAAGGTTTTTTTGCTGGTTCAGTTTGATTTTTTGTGTATTTAATTTTTTTGTTTTTATTTAAATATAATGTTTCATATTGTGTTATTAATTCTTTTTTATATGCTTATTTCATATTGTGTTTATTTATAATTATGTAATATTGTATTATGTAGACATTGCATGTATTAGTTTGGTTATTTTCAACTGTCCTGTCCCCTGTATGTAGAGCTGCAGGAGGCGGGGCCACCTCAGCCTGTATTTAAGTAGAAGTTGAAGCTCTCACTTCCAGTTTTGGTATTGATTTTTTTGCGTATTTCTGTTTTCACCATGCAATTTTTATTTGGAGTTACTGTCTTTGACCCTTGTTTTGCCTTAATGTATTGTTATTTCGATTTCCTCTTTGTGGATTTGTTTGTTTCAGATTTTTCTTTTTGGGCAAATCTGTTTTTGACTTATTTGCCTGTATTTCTTCTTTTTTGAATTATTGATAATAAATATTTAAAATATTTAAGGAACTTCATTTTTATACTGTACTATACTGAACAGACAGACTATAAAGAATAAAAATGACTGGGAGATGCACATAGTCAAGACAAGCTAAGGTCAAAACCGAAAGGCATGTCAATCTGTTGTCAAAGTAGACAACATTAACTAGAATTCGAAGACGAAATTTCAGAGGTGGAAATTTTTATACCAGAAAGTCATCAGCAAAGAGATTTTAATATGGATGTAACACTAGGAGTTATTAATCTTGGATGCACTGTAAATGCCCATGCTAACCTATATCCAGTCACTCCAATGATGACACATTCATTGGGCATTCCAGGGAGTTCCCAAAGAATTGCAATGAAAATGACAAACACATTTGCCCTCAAGTGGTGGAACTTAAAGAAAACAAAGATGCTTGTGTAGCATAACTCTAAACATTTTTAATATTTTTAAATGACAGTTGTTCAAAGAGGGTGATCAAGTACCTTAAGAGCATGTGAGGCTGACCACAGATGTGGACGGCTCCTCGCCCTGCATTGAAAATTAATGTTATATTCAAAACCCTTGATTCCTATAACCAACATGTAGATGCATACTGTGTATATATTCACTCAGGATAATTCACAAATCTTACTGATTATGACAGTTTTGTTTTTATTCGGTCAGTTTTTTGTTTTTTTTTTCTTCTCTCCTTATTGCTGTTGTGGACATTTAAATATTATTTGAAGTTTAAAAGCCTTAGCACTGATTTTGGGCCTAGATGGGCCTGCTATTTTGGGTTTGGGGCTAGGCAGCCTGGGTGTGAGGGCTTAGTGGGGTCAGAAAAGGATTTAGGACTGGTTTGTTCTTTTGTGTGGCTTTTGAGGCCACTGGAGAAACCATATAAAGGCACATGCATTTCTGGATCATTTTATTTTGCAGATAAATCCCTGTGTTTATACTGGCTCAGTACAGACAGAGAACTAAAAAAATATATATATTATGACCAGAAGATGCAGAGGCTGTGAAGTACAATAGTAGATAAAGAAAAAAATCAAAGATCAACGCAAGATTTCATTAAATGGGGGTAATAAAAGTAAGATTATCCATATATAGATTTATCCATCAAGCTTGAATACTGAAGGATAATGTGTTTGGTCATTATAATGTCATCCAAATGATGCTACAAATGAGTGCATCGTGAAGAATCCTGGGAATGGTTTCCATGTCAATGAGAAAATAGACTTCAAAATCAGAATCCTTTAAAATCCAAAACCTTGTATTTAATATGTAGACTGATAATACAGTAAAACCTTGGAATTCGAGTAATTTGGTCTGCAAGTGTTCTGCAAGGCAAGCAAAAATGTTTAATAAATGTGAACTTAATAGACGAGTGAAGTCTTGCAATACAAGTAGTACATATAGGCTTTGTCTACCGAGTGTCACGTGATTAGAGCTGAGCCAATGGTTCTTCTCTCTTTCTCTCTGCGGGATTGGGGATAATTGTCTCCCTTGCTCAGTCTCATTCAGCGTGCCTCACTCATATAGTCAACATCCATACGAGCGTATACTGTTTACTATAGCATGGTGACCACGTGTGTGTGCACAAAGCATTTTTTTTATTTTATGTCCAAGTGTAGTGACTGTTCTTTAGTAATTGTACTAGATTTGGAAGATGTGTAAAATGTGGGAAAGAGTGCAAATTTTGTAGAAAAGCACCACCCAAATAAGGCTGTAGCAGTGTGAGCGATGAATCTGTTTAACGACAATGCAACGTCACATTTCCGCAAAATCCTCAAAAGAAGGCAAAAAGCACCTGTCATTGGAGAGGTTTCCTTGTTAAAGTCGCAAAAAAAGAAAAAGAATCCAGTTGAGCCAACAGACAGCAGGGATTCCGTTAGTTAGAGTGAAAGTCGTCCTACACAATAACCCTCCTCCTCCTCTCTCTCGTCTCCCTCACACCAGCCACGATTCTTCTCAAAGGTAAAGTGCAGGTTAATTTGTTTTATGTATTTTTACTTTATATTTTGTATTAATCAACTTTTACATTAATATTTTTGAGTTGTGGAACGAATCATCTGAGTTTCCATTATTTCTTATGGGGAAATATGCTTTGATATACGAGTGCTTTGGATTACAAGCACGTTTCCAGGATGAATTATGCTAGCAAACCAAGGCACCACTGTATTGTAAAATCATAAGAGTATTAATGAGTCAATATCTCTGATGAGCCTTTTCCTCAATAAAAAATGCAGTTTTGTTATCAGGTACTTTGAGTTTTGGTTTACAGTTTGTAATGTAAGTAACAGATCTGCTTGACTTTTGGTATTCGACTCGTCTCATTCCTATACGCAGGTCATCGTCACTCTAAACCCTTAGTGTCTCACTCTGAGTTGGTATACAAAGAGTCCTCGAGTTACAACATCTCGACATACAACGTTTCGGGTTTACAACACTCACTCCCATAAAAACTAAAAAAAAATTGAGATGTGAGAAGTAATAAAGGTAAGGATTTTTTTTACACTCATTTTTTCTGTTACTACAGTACAGTGTACAGTATAGTATATTTATGTCCTTTTCCTTTTTCTGTGGCTTAGTTGTGTTTTTATATTCTACATTATGATTTTGCAAATGTGTTAGGATAGGTAAGTGACTTAGACTAGGGTGTGTTTCAACTTACAACAAAATTCGGTTTACAACACTGTTGTAGGAACGGAACTGTGTTGTAACCCGAGGACACCCTGTAACTGATATGTTTCTAAACTGAAAAGGGAAACACCACACAAACATGGCTTCAGATTCCTCCCCAGCTTAAAAGTTTGAAATGTCATATGTACCCATTGCTTTAGAATTCTTATTTGTTTTTTAATTCACAGTGTCAGGAAATTGTGCCCACTGTCACAAACTCCACAAAGAGCCATAGCAAGGTTTGGGGCAGCCACCAGTATATTTGGTTTCCTGGCTGCAAATTGCAAGTAAATGATAGGACTGATGTGCACAAACTGGAGTCCAAATCAGAACTGAGGGAGCAGGGAAGAGGTGGAGGCTTTTAAAGGTCAGGGCAGGAAGTGATGTCAAAGGGGCCAGGATCGGAAAGGTCTTCAGCCATAGGCTCGAGCCCGGACATGACATCAAGGGGACCGGAGCCGGCAAGGCCTTCCTCTCTAGGTCTGGACCCGGAAGTGATCTCAACAGGGCCAGGTGGAACCTCCTGTGAATGGTCTGCAGGAAAGCGAGAAAAAGAATCAGTGTACTCTGCCACATCTCGGTCAGATTCGGAACTGCCCTTACTCAAGCCCTTTAGCTGCCTCCCATGTGCACGTGTGTGACACCATAATGATTTAAAAATCATTTGACTTTTGAAGCATTATAGCTCTAGTCAGCATAGAGCACCTTTCAGATGTAGCACCCCCTACACACCACACTAAACCTACAAAGAGGAGTTCTCCTTAAACACAGAGAACGTTAGCCTGCAATTCTTGGATTTGCATGAAGGGCACTGAGCCGAAGCAGAACAGTGATGGTCATAACAGGCAAATGTATGTTTGGGTGAAAAAACTAGAGAATGTCCCTGTTAGCAGTGAGCTGCCAGGATAGCATCCCATCATTACAGCACAATACTACCTTTATCCAACAGGATCAGGCGGCCTCAAGTATGGAAAAGTCTGTTTATACAGGGCCTGCCAAACCTCTCGCCCAGTGCATTCTTTACTAATGAATCACAGGAAACTCTGAGAAATGAAAAAAAAAAAGTGTATGTGCTCACAGAGCAGCGGCAGCCAAGCTCCACAAAGGCCTTTCCTTCTGCAGTTGTTCAGAGTGGGTGATCGAGTACCTTAAAAGCATGTGAGGCTGACCACAGGTGTGGACGGTTCCTCGCCCTGCATGACTGCAACATGCCAACCCCCAACCTCCCACCCCAACTCACACCAAGATGCTTTGTTCTGCTCTTCACTTTTGAATAGAAATACATAATCGGTTCCATTTGTGTTGGAAGACTACCAACTGTAAAGACACAGCGTCCCTGGAAAAAATGAGAGCCGCTTTTGGCCGCATCTCTGGTCTGTGACTCACAGGCTCACCGATTGTATGCCACCATGTAAAATAAAGGGAGATGTATTTTTAGGAGCTATTGTTTGAGCTGCAAGGAACTCAAATAAAAGAAAATCTGTTCAAAAACATAATTTCAACTTGGAGAAGAAGCTGGCTGAGCAATGCGCGATGATGGGCAAATCCGACAAACTGGTGGACTGTGCCTTCTAAAAATGATGCAAGTTTTGTGTTGTTTTTCTTTATTCTCCTAAGGATATGACTATGCTGCCTGACTGAATTCACATCCAAAAACATTCCCAGTGGAGATGGTGTGGTAGGCCAGTATTAGATATATTGCAGGAACCCATCTGGAACTCCTGCTTTCCACAGCTATTGTGACGTTTAATCCAGTTTTGGAAACAAGTAATGACTACATATACAGTGGGATGCAAAAGTTTGGGCAACCTTGTTAATAGTCATCATTTTCCTGTATAAATCGTTGGTTGTTACGATAAAAAATGTCAGTTAAATATATCATATAGGAGACACACACAGTGATATTTGAGAAGTGAAATGAAGTTTATTGGATTTACAGAAAGTGTGCATAAATTTGGGCACCACAAAAAAAAATGAAATCAATATTTAGTAGATCCGCCTTTTGCAGAAATTACAGCCTCTAAACGCTTCCTGTAGGTTCCAATGAGAGTCTGGATTGTGGTTGAAGGTATTTTGGACCATTCCTCTTTACAAAACATCTCTAGTTCATTCAGGTTTGATGGCTTCTGAGCATGGACAGCTCTCTTTAACTCACACCACAGATTTTCAATTATATTCAGGTCTGGGGACTGAGATGGCCATTCCAGAACGTTGTACTTGTTCCTCTGCATGAATGCCTTAGTGGATTTTGAGCAGTGTTTTGGGTCGTTGTCTTGTTGAAAGATCCAGCCCGGCGCAGCTTCAGCTTTGTCACTGATTCCTGGACATTGGTCTCCAGAATCTGCTGATACTGAGTGGAATCCATGCGTCCCTCAACTTTGACAAGATTTCCAGTCCCTGCACTGGCCACACAGCCCCACAGCATGATGGAACCACCACCATATTTTACTGTAGGTAGCAGGTGTTTTTCTTGGAATGCTGTGTTCTTTTTCCTCCATGCATAACGCCCTTGTTATGCCCAAATAACTCCATTTTAGTTTCATCAGTCCACAGCACCTTATTCCAAAATGAAGCTGGCTTGTCCAAATGTGCTTGAGCAGACCTCAAGCGGCTCTGTTTGTGCTGTGGGTGGAGAAAAGGCTTCCTCTGCATCACTCTCGCATACAGCATCTCCTTGTGTAAAGTGCACGAATGGTTGAACGATGCACAGTGACTCCATCTGCTGCAAGATGATGTTGTAGGTCTTTGGTGCTGGTCTGTGGGTTGACTCTGACTGTTCTCACCATTCGTCGCTTCTGTCTATCCGAAATCTTTCTTGGTCTGCCACTTCGAGCCTTAACTTGAACTGAGCCTGTGGTCTTCCATTTCCTCAATATGTTCCTAACTGTGGAAACAGACAGCTTAAATCTCTGGGACAGCTTTCTGTATCCTTCCCCTAAACCATGATGGTTAACAATCTTTATCTTTAGGTCATTTGAGAGTTGTTTTGTGACCCCCATGTTGCTACTCTTCAGAGAAAATTAAAGGAGGAGGGAAACTTACAATTGACCCCCTTAAATACTCTTTCTCATTATAGGATTCACCTGTGTATGTAGGTCAGGGGTCACTGAGCTTACCAAGCCAATTTGAGTTCCAATAATTAGTTCTAAAAGTTTTGGAATCAATAAAATGACAACGGTGCCCAAATTTATGCACCTGCCTGATTTTGTTTGAACAATTATTGCACACTTTCTGTAAATCCAATAAACTTCATTTCACTTCTCAAATATCACTGTGTGTGTCTCCTATATTATATATTTAACTGACATTTTTTATCGTAACAACCAACCGTTTTATACAGGAAAATAATGACTATTAACAAGGTTGCCCAAACTTTTGCATCCCACTGTACATTAATGTAGTGAAAACAGTGATGAAATCTGAAAAAGGCTGACAAATAAAGGTGGAGCAGTAAACACTGAACACTGAAACAGAATGAATTGGAAAGACCTAAAACAATGGAGAAAGGAGGGAAAGGACACAGGATGCAGTGATGCAATGATACAAATGGGCCAAGAAGGTAGACCCTCGCTGTAAGAGCTAGAATTAAGCAATTAAAAAAATAAAGGAAGAGTGTGAAACAGGAGAAAGAACAGAGTTAAAAAACAAAGCAAAGCTCAGAGCCAGCACTCAAAAAACAGAGTGATCAAAACCAAATCACAAGCTAAAAATAAAAAAATAATAATAGATTTTATTTCAAGGCACCTTTCTAAACATCCAAGGACAACATACAGATAATAAAATCATAAAAGCAACAAAAACGTGCATGTACACATATACATTATATCTATATCTATGGAACTGAAAATACATCAATAAGAATACAGCCTAAGGTCATGTAGTGTAAGCTAATCTAAACAGATAAGTCTTAAAACGAGATTTGAAAATTGGTAGGTAAGGAATCGGTGTCCCGAAAGACCTGTGGTAGCGAGTCCCAGAGACGAGGAGCACTACGACTAAATGTCCTGGAACCCATGGTGATCAGCCGTACTTGGGGTGGGGGGGTTGATGAGAAGACCAGAAGTAGAGGACCTAAGAGTACAGTTAGGTGTATGAACATGTATGAGGTCAGAGAGGTATAAAGGAGCAAGTTTATGAAGTGCTTTGAAGGTAAGTAGAAGAATTTTAAATCAATGCAAAATTTTACAGGAAGCCAATGAAGCTATTTAAGAGATGAGGTAATATGTAGCACAGAAGAGGCAAACTCAAAGAACAAAGTAATTTAAGGGCCAGGGATCAATAATAAACGGAATTACAAGTCATAGTACTTTATTCAAATCTCAAATACAAAATGACCATCAACTCGACCTTTTAACCTTTTACCAGCAACCAGGGGCCTCATGCATAACGCCGTGCGTAGAATTCGCACTATAACGTGATGTAAGCACAAAAGTGGAAATGTACTTCCGCACAAAAAAATCGAGATGCATAAATCTGTGCGAACGCCAACTTCCACGTTCTTCCGTTACATAAATCCCGGTCAGCGTGGAAATTAACGCACGTGCACACGCCTGCTGCCCTACCCCAACTCCTCCCAGAATTACGCCTCTTTGAATATGCAAATCAATATAAATAGCCCTTAAGCTCAGTGTTCTTTGAAAAGACAATGGCAAAAGTACGAGGAAAAATAGAAGAATTTCAGCGAATACCAAGTGGCGGCAAAGAAAAACATACTATTTGTTGGTTTAAACAGTGGTATAAACAGCAAAAGGAATTTGATCGAATGACATAGCGTGTCGGAGAAACTCGAAAGCTCAAGTTCACAAAGTCGCACAGTGCCTGAAATAAAAAAAGAAGTTGTCAGATATCAAAAGTCGCTGTGAAAAGGCGAGTTGTAGCCCACCGTGTGAGTGTCATATCAAAGCTTATTAGGGTACAGAGAAAAGTAAAAAAGGCACACAGTGTGAAAAAACCATGAAATGTCAACTTTAATCTTGAAATTTCAACTTTAATCACGTAGTTTATTTTGTCATTAAAGTAGATCATAAACTTCAACTTAAAATCGTTTAATTTACTAGTTTCTTAAATCCCATCGTAAATAAAGTAGTACGTTAAATGCTTTGTTTTGTATTTGAGCCTCAATGTGCTCTATGTGTGTGAATCACTTCGTGCTTTCTCTACCTCTGACAGGACACAGAATCCATTACATTCATGATATTACAGCTCTCTGAATAATTAAAATACTGAGATGTATACTTGATATCATTTTCATGATGATAGGAGTTAAAGCAAATATTAAACATGGGAACACGGTGGTGCAGTAATTGTTCATGTCTCACGCAAAATGCTTGCTGCGCCAAGCGCGACCTTCGATGAAATGTTTTATTGCAGCAGTACTGTCTCTTTCAAATGTACTAACCTCCAATTCCTGCCCTTCCTTTTATTCCTCCAAATACCCAATCGCCACACAATCAGCTCTGTAATAGACATTAAGCCATCTGTAAGCTTAGAACGCCGATTCTCAAAACTTTTAGGGAACATTGAAATATCTTCATAGTGCATGTTTAATTATTCTATCCATCTATCCTTCCAGTGTCGCACCAGCCACAGCAAGAATACAGCGCAAGGCAGGAACAAACCATGAATGAAGCTCAAATTACTTGCTAGCGCTGTGGCACCGTGTAGTTAAAGTTAAAGTTTTGTCTGTATAATAATAATAAATATAATTTGCTTCATTTCATCCTAAAAATGATATCGTAGTCATATGTAAATACGTGCTTTATAAAGTGGATCAGGTTGTGCAATATTATAACTGTATCATAAGTACAAGTATCTCACTGTGAACATGCAAGTACAAACAGTTCTACAAGGAGCACTTGATGGACTGATTGAGAGCGTTTAGAGTTCTTGGGATGAAACTGTTTGTGAACCGCGAGGTCCGAACAGGAGAGGCTCTGAAGAGTTTGTCGGATGAGAGCAGTTCAAATAGCGAATGGCTGAGGTAGCGTGTGCTTGATGCTATATACAGATAATTCTCTTTCTGATCAGCTGCTGTACAGCTGTGATTTACACTCAGATACAGTGATATAAATACTCAGAGCGGTGCAGTGAGAGTAATATGGAAACAGATGATCCGATGTGGCAAACCCTAATGGAAGCAGCTGAACAAAGAAGAAATTGATGCAGTGAGAGTAACAACGCTAAAGTAGCTATTGTATTTAGAATAGTTTGACCATTCTGTGAACCATTATATTGTTACAGGTTAATTACAATCAGATACATTAAACTAATAAACAATATGTGGTTAATTTCAGTGTATTTATAAAGCCGTGTCAGGGATGTGGATCTAAATAAGAAAGGGTAACCAAACAGGAACAGCAGCACTGCTTTGACGCTGGGTGCCACCAGTCTGCAAAACCAAGCGCAGAACTTGCATACAACAGGGTATGAGCTACTGTGGAAATGTGCGTGGCTTTACGCCAAGTTTAGGTTTTATACATCGTGATTTGAACGTGGAAACATTCTTATGTGACATTTCTGTGTGTACGCACTGTTTTTACATGAGGCCCCAGGACCTGCATCTTGACGACAGAAGCAAAAATATGGCTGTGTCCTTCAACAAAATAAAATTGCTTTAATTGTAATGCAATGTAAAATGCAATGTAAAAAGACAATAAATACAAATTCTACTTTTAAACAAGGGCTCCAATCACGAAAATAACTACAACATTTAATTAAAAGAAAAAAAAAGACAAGAGGATTTGTATACAAGAAGGAAAGCCAAAGAAAATTTTAGATAAAGCTTAACTTGACTCTTAGTTACAGTAGCTTGGAAAATTATTTAAATGTTTGTTTGCACGATTACTCTTTTTAATTGCTGAAAAAAATACCAATTTCTCATATCTACAAAAATATAACAGCCATTTTCTGTTCAGGGTAGATGTAGCTGGCACCCCTTTTGGACCAAACAGAATGACCTGTCCTAATACCTTTCACTTCGATACTCAGTAATGTTATAATATATCTGGGGTACCTTGGAATTTTTTATTATACTGTATTTTATGTACTGTATGATTAAATGTTTATATTTGTGCTTATTATAAACATTACCAAAATGCATTTTCGTTAGCATATGCACTACTGTTTAGTGTGTTTTCTCACTATTAAGATTTTTTTTGTTTTGTTTCTTTATTGTGTTTTATTCCTTACATATTAAAATTGTTTATTTAACGTAATTAATTAAATAAAATGAAATCTTGACATTGGGGTAAAGTAACACTCATGAGTGATACCATATTATTTACCCACATTGCAGGCTTGGTGTACAAGTTTCAAGATTCATTTAAAATCAAACAGTGATTCATGCAAAAAAGAATGTAGATAGGGAAACAGCAATAGTTACAGTAAGCTGTCATTACTTTGACTTTAGTACTAAAGGCAGAAATAGTTGACGTAATGTAGGTATAAACAAAGACATAAATGAATCCAATCTTTAAACAAAGCCCAATCAGAAACTAAAAGGTGTAGTTTGGAACACTAAAGTGAGTGTCTATTTCAGAAGTTTAGAATCATCGTAAAGCAAATCCATCCATCCATCAATTATCCAACCCGCTATATCCTAACTACAGGGTCACAGGGGTCTGCTGGAGCCAATCCCAGCCAACACAGGCGCAAGGCTGGAAACAAACCCCGGGCAGGGTGCCAGCCAACCACAGGGCACACACACACACACCAAGCACAAACTAGGGACAATTTAGGATCGCTACTGCACCTAACCTGCATGTCTTTAGACTGTGGGAGGAAACCGGAGCACCCAGAGGAAACCCATGCAGACATGGAGAGAACAGAAAAGCTCCACGCAGGGAGGACCCGGGAAGCGAACTCGGGTCTCTTAACTGCAAGGCAGCAGCACTACCCACTGCGCCACATGCCTCCTAAAGCAAATCAGGAAGTGCATCACAGCTGACCTTTAAACATTCTCCTCGTGTGGTATCACAGGTCATGACCGCTGGGTATCCTCTATAGCAATGTGGTGAGCAACCATGCAGAAGTTTAGTCAAAAATTCTGGCACCCACAAGAAATAAAATGGCACTGCAATTAGACATTGAAATAAACAAATATCTTTAACTTCCTTAGTGTTATAAATGTGCAAAAAAGTGTTGGATTTTATTCAATAAGAAAAAATGTTATTACGTATAAACACAGAAAAATATACATACCAAGCATAAATACAGTAGGAAAGGCCTGTCAAGTGTCCACTGCTGTACTGATGCAGATTTAGTAATATCCTTTGTTGAAGCAGTCGCCATTGCACGTCCTTACATTGGAATTGGGGCAGCAGAAGTGTGTCGCTTTGTACACTTCTCTTATTTTTATTTTTTTTGTTGCTTGAACATGAGAGGGCAGAATGCTGGCCTGCACGATCAACATACCCTGTGCTATTATACGCTATCGTAGCACAAGACTTAGTGACTTCCACATTTCCTCAGACTCAAACATTGATGATTGTTGCATTGTGAACTATGCTGAAGGGGCTGTTATCTTTCTTGTTCTTCTACTTGATTGCAATGATTTTGCGGTTTTGCCACACTTTTATTGTACCACGGTTGACCTCCAAGTGACCAAATTCTCCAAGCATATCTCAGCATACAGTGTTGTATGCATTAGTTTCACTAACAGTGTCATTGTATGAAGACCAATTCACATTGTTATCGCTATCTCTAAATTCAAGTAATGGTTCAATTTCATTTTGTTCTGAAATTGGCTTTAAAGCTTCTTGTTTATATACAATTGTGGTTTTTGGTTGAAGACTCCACCCCACTCATAAATATTGAGAAGTTGTCATAAAGTGGCAGAGTGCATACTCAAATTCATGATCTTTTTGCAGTATGATGTTACAGTGTTGTGCAAGTTCACTCCTCACAAGAACTTGCTCAAAGTTCAGTTCATACAGATTAAAATGAACAAATTCACTTTCATAGTTCAACATTTTAATTCTGAACTAGTTCATGTTCAGTTCATTTTGTATTTTTTAAGGAGTGAGAATAAATGACCCATGAGTTTACTTTTTGTCAATTTTGCATGCCTTATACAGTATTAGGCTATTACAGTGTTCTTGAATAAAATACAATAATTATGAAGACTTTTTTATTTAAATACACTTTATTGAGTTATACTCAGCCACAAACATGTATAACCATGTATGCTAATATCCTCCCGGTCAAAAAAGAAATCAAATAGATTGTATTTCCAACCGTGTGACACAAATGGTGACTGTGGAACCAGTGTGTAGGTGAACTAACCCATTACGCTGCCGGTCAAAATTAGTGTCACATACTGCATGTCCAATGGGGAAAAATATAAAGTGGCCTCGTGAAGTACAATGTTTTCCTAAAAGCGAAAGCGGAGCTTCACCACGTGCTTGTGTCAGGGGGGTGCAGCTTAAGCACAAGCAGGCAGACACAAACAGAGCCTATTTGATTTTACTTTATTTTTTTCCAAATGCAGAAAATGGCAAAGCATTTGTACGAAATAAATATTCATAAAAATTCACTATCTGAATACCGGCTCCACCCCTAGATTACAGGGTAAGGCAAAATGTTTAATCTGGACCTAAACCAGATCTGGAATGGCACATAAACCTGAACTCGCTCACGTTCAAGTTCTTCACTTGCAAATATGTTACAATAAGTTCACCGTTCTTAGAAAAATGAGCTTGTTCAATAAACGCACTCTTTTGAACTAGTTCATGCACAACACTGAGATGTTATGTCATCAGCAAGATGGAAGCAGAACACTGTCCTGATGATCTCTCAGCAAACTGGCAGATACATTTTTTTTGAGTACGAGCAAAAGATGAGTGCAGGAAAACAATAAAAAGGGTCAAGAACACTGGAAAATTTGAGGTCGAGAGAACAAGCAAGAAGTCAACGCCAAAAGTAAGATGCTAGTAGAGTTTGCACAAGGCTTTTTTGAGAGTTTTGGTATACATAGATCAGGTAAGGAACTGAATTCCTAGCTGTCATTTTATCCCATTGCATTGACTTAAGCACAGGTCATGACCTCAGAGGCCACACCCCAAGAAACAGAGGAAGAGGACCTAACAATGGGAACTCAAAATGGTGGTAACTTAGGCCCCAAAATGGCATCCAAGACAATGAAAAACAAAATGCAAAATCTAATCCAATAATTCCAAGCAATTAGCAAAGGGAGCAGAGTCCTTGACATCAAAAACAGTTAATACAAGTATAAAATCATTTTAAATAATCAGCATAATCATGACACCTAAGAGTTTTTGAGGGTTAATGCTGTATATTGGAGTATAACAGGTTTTAATACTCAGTAGTAATAACAGGTATAGTAGTCCTAACAGGTAGCATTACTCGGGGTTAACCATCTTTACAAAAAAATCAAAAAACCAACAGATGCTCAGGGTTAAAGCAAAGAAAGTTAAATACATTTCCAATTCATTTTTAAAGAGCAGAATTAGATTCAGCACATGTAAATTCCAAAATAAATCATGAACCAAATCATAACAGGAACATCTGACCAAAGTTAACAATCCTTTTTTTGGTGAAGCCCCACTAAAACTTCTATTGTCTCCCATTCTGTTTATCTTTTGTATTTGTGTCCTTTAGACATTTTTCACCCTTGGCCAAAGACAATCAATAAATGGAATAAATAAATGGAAGTTAATATTTTGCCTCCAATATCATTTAGTAAGAAGACTGATTCCACCTCTTATTATATTGATTAGGAAATTTCTGTCACTGGAGATTTTTTCTTTATTAATAAAAATTATTTATGAGTCATTGATATTTGTTCCCAATGCAAGTGCTGATTGGGGTGGACTGGCATCCCGACTGGGGTCAGGAATAATCTCCTGTCCAGCTGGGAGGCTGTAACGGCTGGAGCACAAGATAGAAGACACAACCCAGACGGGATGGTCCTCAGCTTCTGTCCAAGAAAGAATGATCAAATAATGGATGGACAAGGGATGAGTGTTCCTTTTATCCACCAGCTTGAATGGTGGTAGTGCTGCCCTGACTGGAACTCAGTATGGACACCTGCAGGAATGCCAGGGTATAGTAGTCAGGTAGGGCAATCCTGTCAAGATCTGTGGGCACAGCGGAGTGAGGTGCTGTGAAGAATGAACATCACTCTTTTGGAGAGCTTCCATATGATCAAGAACTGCTTCTGGCATGCAATGCCATGACACCAGAAATGCTCCTGGGTTTGACATAAAAAGAGCCAGTCTGTCTCATCCGAGAGTTGGGCGGCAGAGGGCAATAGCTCATGAGAAGTAAAAGGAGATGGGAAAGGAGAAGGGAGCTTTATTAACGACAAATACAGTGTTAAAAAAAAGTGTGTGAACGTGTCTCTGGGTAATGACAAACCTTTCATTTATCCCTAAACTGTGTTTGGTGGAGTTGTGTTTGGTGTTAGTGGATTCCCCATTGGCCATTGTGTGTGCTTGAGCAGGTTGCTTCACTTATCAGAAACACAGCTGTAGATGTTTGGACATCACAAAAGACAAACGTAACAGTTAAACAAACACAAATCTAATCTCTACATCTTTTATGGCAGCCACGTAGTAGCTGAGGAGATCAATTGCAACCTTAACTGTTGCCAATGCTCCTATCTAAAAAATGTAGAAGCAAATTCTATAATAACTGTAAAGCATTTTTAAATGGTGTTTAGTACAGAAAATATAAAGCACAAAATATAACACAGTAGAACCCGGATTATCTAAGGTGCTGTGGACTGACGCTGCCTCAGGTAACTGAAGCGGACAGCAGCGGCCATTTTGGATTAAAAATTCACATTAGAACAATCAAGATGAGAACAGGCCAATCAACCCAAAACAGTTTGCTAATCCTATCCACTCTTAATCCTTCTAAAATGACATCAAGTCAAGTTTTAAAAGTCCCTAAAATCTTACTGTCTACCACACTACTTGGTAGCTTATTTTAAATGTCTGTGGTTCTCTGTGTAAAACAATAACATCCTACTGTTTGATGAACTCATTTTAATATAGCAATTGATCCGCTAGACTAATTCCCATTATAATTTTAAACACTTAAATCATGGACATTGATACAATTTTCATAATTTTGGGTCTGTGTGCCACCACAATGGATTTGAAACAAAGCAATCAAAATGGGATTGAAGTGTAGATAATGCAGTTTTAATTGAAGACATTTAACAAAGACATTATATGAGCAATTTAGAAAAGACAGCCATTTGTTTACACGGTCTCCCTATTTTCAGGGACTCAGAAGTATTTGGATAAGCTAATAAATATAATGACCATTTTCAATACTTGCTTGAAAATCCTCTGCAGTCAATGACTGCCCGAAGTCTGGAACCCATGGCCATCTCCAAGTGCTGGGTTTCCACCCTAGTGATACTTTGCCAGGCCTTTTCTGTAGCTGTGTTCAGGTGCTGCTTGTTCATTGGACTTTCTGTCTTTTGTCTTCAGCAAGTGAAATACATGTCCAGGTGTTTTGAGATCACTTGATTGATGTGGCCATTGAAGGATATTCCACTACTTTGCTTTGAAAAACACTTGGTTTGCTTTTACAGTATGCTTTGGCTCATTATCCTTCTGTACTGTGAAGCATCGTACTATCAGATTTGCAGCATTTGACTGAATCTGAGCAGACAGTGTCATCCTGTACACTTTAGAATTCACCCTGCTACTTCTACCAGCAGTCATGTCATCAATAAACACCAGTGACCAACTTCCAATTGCAGGAACGAATGATCAGCTCATAACAATGCCTCCACCATGTTTCACAAATGATGTGGTACTCATAGGATCATGAGTCGTTCTTTCTCTTCTCCATACTTTTCTCTATCTGCTATTTTGGTATATATTGATCTTAGTTTCCATTGTTCAAAGAAAATTGTTCCAAAATCAGACCGGGTTTTAAGAAATATTTTCTGAGAAAGTCTAATCTGTCCTTCTATCCTTGAGGATAATCTTGTGGTAAACCTGCTGTCTTTATTTTCATGAAGTCTTCTCTTGTTTGTAGACTTTGGCAATGATAGGCCTAATACTGTTATGCCCAGAGAGTTTTCTTGGTTTGGCTAAATGTAGTGAATAGTTTTTTCCTAATCAAGGAAAGAATTCTGCAATCATCTGGCACAGTTGTCTTCCATGGTTCTCCAGGACTTCTGGTGTTGCTGAGTTCACCAGTGTGTTACTTCTTTTTAAGAAAGTACCAGATGGTTGATTTGACCATTCTTGGTGTTTCTGCTGTCTCTCTAAAGAGTTTGATTTGTTTCCTCGGCCTAATGATGGGCTGTTTTTACTTGCATGGACAGCTCTTTGGATCTCATATTGAGAGTTCACAGCGTCAGCTTCAAATGCAGATTCCACACTTGGAGTCAGCTCCAGACCATTTACCTGCTAAATAGTTAATGAAATAATGAGGGACCTGTTCCCAACTGACATTTGGCGCAGCATGTTAATCAAATGTCCATATGCTTTTGAGCCCCTGGAAATTGGGGGGCTTGGCAGAAAAATGACTGCCATTCCTAAATGGCTCATATGATATTTCTGTTAAACCTTTTAAATGAATGCTGAAAGCCTACACTTCATTCATGTAATAATTTTTTAATTTCAAATCCATTGTGGTGCCATACAGAACCAGAATTATGAAAGATGTATCACTGTCCAAATACTTATACACCTTTTTGTAGCCTGGAGAACAAAACTGTATGCAGTACTCTAGATGATGCCTCACCAGACCAGTGTGTTATGTAAGAATACTACAATATGCTTCATTTTCCCATTCATTGTGATATTCAAGATGAAGATTTAATGAATTACAGAAATGTATAAACACAAAAATCATAAATAAGTGAAAACAGTAGTGCAAGCGTACACAATCAACACTGGTGATGTAATGACAGTAGCCGAGGGGTGTAGCTGGGGTCTCACCCACACTCCCACAGTCGCCAGTGCCTCAACCACTCGCTCTGTACAATGAGCTTCAAAAGTATATTATTTATACACATGCTATAGCTTTTATGAACTATAAGAAAAGTAGAGTTAAAATTAAACAAGACTTGCATAGATGGTCAACCCTTCATCTCACACTAGCTGGAAGAATTAACACTGTTAAGATGAATATTCTTCCTAAGCTCCTTTTTTTATTTCAAAACATCCCAATATACATTAATAAATCATTCTTTAAGCAATTAGATTCAACAATAACCTCATTTATTTGGAATTCAAAACATCCACGCATCAAAAGAGCGACCCTACAAAGACAAAAGGCAGAAGGTGGCATGGCTCTACCTAACTTCCAGTTTTATTACTGGGCAGCAAATATACAGGCGATAAGAACCTGGACACAAATAGAAGAACATACACAGGCATGGACCGCAATAGAAGTAAAATCCTGCAGTACTTCTTTGTATTCCTGCTCTGCTCCAATAAACACACGTTATCGGCAATACACTAATAACCCAATTGTGCTCCACTCACTTAGAATCTGGAACCAATGTAGAAAGCATTTTAAGACGGAGAAGCTTTTATCTGTGGCACCCTGCAAGAGAACAACCTCTTCCAACCTTCACAAACATATGCAGTTTTAATATCTGGAAAAAATTTGGAATTAACTTGCTTAGAGATCTTTATATAGACAACGTCTTTGCATCCTATGAAAATTACATTCCAAATTTAACATTCCAGCTACACATTTCTTTCACTATCTTCAAATCAGGAACTTTGTTAAACAGAACCTTCCAGATTTTCCTCATCTTGCACCCTCAACCATGCTGGAAAAATTATTGCTCAATTTCAAGGAGTTAGACTCCATCTCTACAATATATAAAATCCTTTTACAATCCCTCCTTTCAAAGATCCAAGAGTACACTGGGAAAAAGATCTCTCAATTAATATATCAGAAAAGGAGTGGAAAGTAGCAATGCAGAGAATTCACTCAAGCTCCATATGCAAAGCATACAATTATACAACTCAAAATTATATATCGAGCACATCTGTCTCGACTAAAACTCTCCAAAATGTTTCCAGGGCATGATCCAACCTGCAACGTTGCAACCAAGTCCCAGCCTCACTGGGTCACATGTTCTGGGCCTGCTCCAAATTAACATCATTCTGGACAAAAATTTTTAATTACCTCTCAGACAGCCTTGGACTCACAATCCCTCCTAACCCATTAACAGCTGTGTTTGGGGTTCTTCCAGAGAGGCTTAAAGTGGAGAAAGACAAACAAATTGTGATTGCATTCACTACACTCTTGGCACACAGACTTATTCTGATAAACTGGAAGAACCCAAACTCTCCTCTTTTAGTCAGTGGGAAACTGATGTGTTATATTATTTGAAATTGGAAAAATCACTCAGTTAGAGGATCTGTACAGACCTTTTTCAAAACATGGCAGGATCTAATCAGTAATATTTTAAAATAAGTTCATAAAGCACAGAGAATTTTTTTTAAATTAGGTATGTTTACAAGCCTTAAATTTAACGTTATTTGTCTTGCTCTCTCTCTCAGGGTGGGGATCGATCTGTTCTTAACTCAATTTTTCTTTTGTAAAATCTTGATTGCTTTGTATGGATTGTAATAAAATTAATTAAAAAAAAAAAAAAAGAAAAGTAGAGTTTTACACTTACAGGTTTGTCTCAGATAATACGGAACCTCAGTTAATCAGGCTAATCAGGGATAATTGGTGTTCTACTCTTTAAACCCTTAATTAAAATTTGTAGAAAATTCAAAATTTGTATATTCTTGCCATATCTTTAACCCTCTGAACCTGGCAGGCCACTTTTTGGGCCAACTGCATAATGGTATATACCTGAAAGAGTGGCCCACCTATGTACCATTGTAACTCTGCTAGTCTGAATAACAGCCTACAAATAGCTGATGCTATTATGCTACATTGCACTCTAAATCTTGTAGTCCACTGCCGTAGAGAGAGATTCCTGATGGGCCGCTAAAACCTGTCCACCATCATAACCCAGCCGGCCAGAATACCAGCCTCCATTACTGGACTTTGCACACAACGTACCACAGTCTAATTACGCTGTTACACTATTCACGCTAACTATAAAGTTGTATTTTTTTTTTTTTGGGCCAGTTTTGTTTTTACTTGTAGGTTTCCAGAAGGAATTTCAGTTGTACTCTAACATGGATTTGATTATCTCGTCATCCCAAAATGTAAGAATAAGTCAAATGAAAAAGCAGTAGGTGTTGAAGAATCAAAACAAAAAAATAAAAAAGACAAACTGAACAGTTAAGCGCAAGAAGAGCGAATCTGAGAGCCAAGGACGAGGGCCTGCCAACGTGCTCTAAAACTTTGCACTGATGGAAGTCACTTGACGCGTTCTTGTATGTTGTTTCTGCAAGTGAAAATTGTTTTCGAGTATATCACTCAAAGGTTCAGTTTTGCCGTAAGATCTGTACAATGGACGGTACAAAATGATGAAAACTGACGATGATGATATGGCTTGTTCTATGGTAAATGACATCACGGGGTCCTGTGGCTGGAGAAGTCCTATGGGGTCTGTCACTGGAGGTCTGCACTGAGATCCTTCTGAGCAAAACAACAAATGTCACGGTGAATTCGATTTTGTGTGAATTGTTTTAGTCATTGCTACCAACTGCTAAATAGCAGCTATTGTAGTGTTACCCTCCTTTGTGCTTATTAGTAAATAATGTCAAGAAATAA
The DNA here is from genome assembly GCF_016835505.1 of Polypterus senegalus. NCBI lineage: Eukaryota > Metazoa > Chordata > Cladistia > Polypteriformes > Polypteridae > Polypterus > Polypterus senegalus. Next base: position 31,223,561 of record NC_053164.1, read on the forward strand.
CCAGAAACAAAATACTAATACGTCATTCAATAAAAATTTAACATACCCATCTTGCAATTTCTGTGCTGATAAACAGAAAGACATACTGGGCAGTAGCAGCTTCCTTAATTATGTAGCAGTTCATTTAAAAGAAGAAAATCTGCCGCCATGGAGGGCCTCCAGATGTGACCCTGAGACCCCTGTATCCCAAGGCCCTTCCCGGGTACACTAGCACAATGACGTCCTTATTTCTTACACTGTGAGTGCTAACAGATTACTGTAAATGTCAAAGTTATTTCTTCACAATAAAGGTATTTATTCATTTGGCACTTGAAACTGTGCTCTAAATGGAAGCATTTTTTACAAATTTTAAAATTACCTTGTCTGTTCCTTAAAATGGGGCTGAAGTGTTCATAGGTGAATGAAAAAGCCTTGAAACTTACCCAAAATGTCCACTTTGAAGCAGTTTGGATTGGAGAAAACATTTATGAAACATCCTTGTTAAAATGAAAGGAAACCAGAAATAATTACTTTCTCACAGATTCTTGTAACTATTTTTCTTGAGATTAAGAACACATTTCCTGTTCACTTGTCTGCTCACAGCTGCCATCTTGTGTGGCATTTAGATGCAAAGTAAGAAGATGATCAGCACAAAACCAAACACATGTCTGAAGCTGTTAGAGCAATTTCAGAAAAATGCTCCAAAATGTGCATATCCAAGATGTAAACAAAAACTTCAAAAATAAAATGCTTAGTTTTCATCAATCTCCTGATTGTAATCAGTGTATGCCTTCTAGTGTTTAGGCTGAATGCGAACACTCAAATGGAAGATCTACTGAAAGAAGATCTGTGAGCCTACAGAACTAATTTCTCTATGGATGACTACTTATAGTCAAAGAGAAAAAGAACATGTGGACCTGATTGCCCGATCTGAAGCAAACTGTAGTTCCAAATCAGTGGTGGCACCAGTCACTTCAAACCAACAGTTCCTCGGCAGGTCCCAAAAAATTTGGCAGGTTCCAAGCAATGAAGCAAACACAGAACAAAGTGATAAATGCAAAAACTGAAACAGTATGCATAGCGCATGATTTGCCATTTCAACAGACCAGTACAGCAAGTTAACAAATTCTTGACTTGTCATACTAGTCCAGCAGTCCGCAAGTGTACGTTCATTTTATCATAATGCGACAGTTAGGAAATATTTGAATGAATTTATCAATCACACGATCCAAATCTAATTTCTTGGCCCCCTCAGCATGCATGGAAATTACTGTAATGTTTAACAATCCCACGTCTGTCATTGTTGATCGCCGATGTGTTTTGATCAACGTAAGTTTGCTAAATGATCTCTCGGCCTCAGAAGATGCCACTGGTATTGTACCCGTGATTTGCAGTAGTCATTTTGTTTTGTAGAAAGCTTCTTCATGTTTTTCAACACATTGCAACATGTCCAGCAAAGAAGTGGCTACAAATTCACAACTCTTCTTCTTTTGCGCAACTGAACGTTGTAGTTGGTTTATTTCAATATCTAAATTGGTGGTGTTTGTCTTGTATTGCTCTGCCAGAGGAGTCAAATTCTCAATGTCTAGGAACTTTTCACTGATAAGTATGAAAGAATCTATTGCTGAGATTGCGCGATTCAGTCCATGTCTGTGATAAACTGATAGCACTCGTTGACTTAATTGCTGGGCTACTGAGCGATCGAGCAAGAAGCTGCAGCTCGTAGTAGTTGATACGTACATGTGGAACATTGCAAATATAGAAAGTGATACTATGACGGTGAAAGAACAGTAATAAGAAATCTCATCAAATATTTTCACTTAGTCACCAAATTTAACAGGTCACTAGAATTTTTACCGGGTACTGGGACCTTGCTGGACCTGGTGTGGCGCCGCCACTGTTCCAAATATATTTAAAGTGAGCCCTTTTACTGCAGCTTCAGGCAAAGCGGGCTGAAATGTAGAGCTGTAGAATTGGCAAACTGAATGTTGTGTAGATGAGTAGCTCTTTTGTAGGACGAGAAAGTAGGAGGATCATTAGCGGTGCTGCTTCAACAGGGTTTGAGTCGTGTGCCTGGTTTTCCACCGAAGCAGAGCGAATACTTATTTCAGGATGAGAAGATGAAACAGGAACAAAACGGAATACACACCGACGGAAGAGTTCAACTGATTTTTTAACAGTCCAGAAACATGAGATAAAAATGAAACTGGAGAACAAAAGGTAAGTCAGAAATATGAGAATGAAATATACCAAGAAGCTGTCATGTTCATGTTTCAGTTGACTCATTATTGATTAAGTTTTTTCTAACATTTTGGCCACCATTTTGTGTAACCATCATTAGCACCACTTTCTGCGTTTCTAGGGGCGGGGCCCCTTTAGGTCGTGACCTGCAGGTAATCGGCATGATGGGATAAAAGGTTGTCAGGAGGTTCCTTTCCCTATCCAATCTGTAGATTAAAAAAAAAACTTCTAAAACAAATTCTAATTCCTGGTTGTGCTTCTGACAAGTTAGTTTGTTTTGACTTCTTTCTCTGTCCTTGATTTTGATTTTTATCTCTCATTTGGAGTTGATTGCTATTTTCTTTATTTTGTTTTGGTTTTCTTTTTCACGCATATCTCCCGGTTTACTCAGTAAAATTTTACCTGCTCTCTCAATGACAGGACAGAAGCATACATTAGATTTGTTTGTTTTATCCAAACACAGATACCAAAACAACACATACTATAACCTTTTAAAGCTGGGGTGTCGAACTCCGGTTCTGGTGGGCCTCAATGGCTGCAGGTTTTCATTCTAATCGTCTTCTTCATTAGTGACCAGTTTCCGCTGCTAACTAACTTCTTTTGCTTTATAGTTTTAATTAACTTGATTCCGGCCCCTTAGTTGTTTCTTTTTCCTTAATTATCAGCCAAACAATAATGAGACACAAAACAAGCCGCCACCTGACCAGCTCACCTGTGCCCATCACATCACACAATATCTGAAAATAAAGAAAGATGAAGGTCTCAGTAAGGCTGATCTTTCAGGTCACCAAAACATCTTGACGGTATTCTTAGAAAAACAGAAAATCAACAGTTTTGGAAATGTCTGCTGTGGCAGAACAAGAGCAGCAACAAGCCACGGAATTAAATAACAGGTTTAATTAACAGCAAGAATCAGCTTCTCATTAAGAAACTGTTTGGAGTGAAATTGGTTGGAGTTTGAAGCCCCCAGTTTAGCTAGTCATCTGTTGGCTCATTTAACATCTCATTTCTATTTGGCTGTCATTTAATGAAGAAAAGAATTAATTCAGAGGACTGAATCCGCTATTAAATGGTGCGACTCAAACCACTTACACCTGAACACCAGCAAGACCAAGGAACTGGTGGTGGATTTTAGGAGGCCCAGGCCCCTCATGGACCCTGTGATCATCAGAGGTGACTGTGTGCAGAGGGTGCAGACCTATAAATACCTGGGTGTGCAGCTGGATGACAAATTGGACTGGACTGCCAATACTGATGCTCTATGTAAGAAAGGTCAGAGCCGACTATACTTTCTGAGAAGGTTGGCGTCCTTCAACATCTGCAATAAGATGCTGCAGATGTTCTACTAGAAGGTTGTGGCGAGTGCCCTCTTCTACGCGGTGGTGTGCTGGGGAGGCAGCATAAAGAGGAAGGACGCCTCACGCCTGGACAAACTTGTTAAGAAGGCAGGCTCTATTGTAGGATTAAAGTTGGACAGTTTAACATCTGTGGCAGAACGACGGGCGCTGAGCAGGCTCCTGTCAATCATGGAGAATCCACTGCATCCAACAGTGTCATCTCCAGGCAGAGGAGTAGCTTCAGTGACAGACTTTTGTCACCGTCCTGCTCCACTGACAGACTGAGGAGATCGTTCCTCCCCCACACTATGCGACTCTTCAATTCCATCCGGGGGAGTAAATGCTAACATTACTCAAAGGTATTGTCTGCTTTTATATGCATTTTTTATTACTTTTTAATTTAATATTGTTTCTTTGTATCAATATACTGCTGCTGGAATATGTGAATTTCCCTTGTGATTAATAAAGTATATATCTATCTATCTATCTATCTATCTATCTATCTATCTATCTATCTATCTATCTAAAATGAAGAGAAAAGAAGTTAATTAGCAGTGAAAACTGGTCACTGATTAGGCAAATGAGAATGAAAACCTGCAACCCCTGTTTTATAGCGTCGCGATGACGACATCTCTTGAGCACGCTCCCGGGGAACCCTGGGAAGTAGCCTCAGTCACAAAATGGCCATCAGAATTCAAAATGATGCCATGATGCTTCATCGGGAATCAAGATAAGATGAAATGAATGTATGAAATCACATTCTTGACCTCAGAAACCCCAGGACTTTCATCGAGAAGACCCAAATGCTCACCAGGAAGAAAAAAATAAATTAATCAAGAACACCAATCAGAATGCCTGGTCATTGTCTGTGCGGGGTCTGCACGTTGTCCCAGACTTAGCGTAGTGTTTTCTCTAACAGGTTAGCGTGAATGAGATTGTGCATGTTTGTCTACGTGTGTGTCAGTTGTTCCTGTGAGGGGCTGGTGTCCATTTCTTGTTTTTCATGAAGTGCAATAAAGAGAGAGACAATCATCTAGTTTTCTTTCAATGGGGCCAGATCTCAAAATAGTTATTCTTTCCTAAAGCATGAGGGATACGCTGTTTTACAATATTTGTGCAATCTCAAGATGCAGATTTATATCCAATAGCATTCTTGGCTTGAAAAATGGACGTATTTGACAAGTTCAAAACTTTTTCTCCATCTTTGGGCCCCGGTACCCTTCATCGCCATTGTCAACTCCAAGAAGAGACAAGCTATTTAAAAGAAAAAGCTTCACATTAGGACAAAATTTTATGGGGCAAATGAATAGATAATCATGATACTGAAGAAATAATATTGACTTGAAAAATAGTGAACCTATTGTTTAAGTGGAATGGATTGAATTTACAGCCCAGCAACTTCAATACTCAGGACCACCCAACCTTAAATAAGGAGGTTGTGATCGAGGTCTTGCAGAAGTAGAAGTTAAACATTAAAACATTGCTGGTTTACCCCTGGATGTCATAACAAGTTATCCCTCCTTCACAAATATAGTATGTATGATCCTCATGTCCATTGCCTCAGCAGACAAATATTAAATCATTAATAAAGTTGGCATACATACACCAGTGTTGGCATTAACAGTAAAAGCTTTTATTGAAAAGAGGTAGAACACATAGACAAGCTTTCTTTACAGAGAAGCACAGAAAGAAGTAAAATAACACACCACAATAACGAGACGCTGTAAAAGCAAACATGGATACCATCCAGCAGAGTGCACTTCATGCAACTCAAGTGGTGGTAGCCTACAAGAGGTGACCATTATTTGACGGGCTCTGTGCCGTACTTGTTGGACTCTCATGGTGACACACTAGCTGGCATCTGTGTCCATTCAATGTCTTTGGTGCTTCTGTGGGTGCAGTAAGCAAAGAGCGGGCATCGAGCAGCTCCACCTATTAACACTCGTGACATGTGAAACACAAATGACAAACGCAAATCTGCTCAGATTGCCATTAAATCACAGCGCCTTCAGTATGCTCACATTAAATACAACTTAAGAATTATTTAGTAATAATTTAGATCAGTTTATTATTTATTCATTCCATGTTAGTATCTAAAATATTTATTAGGTATACATCTAATGTTTACAATTTTGTGAAATGTGTTGTGATGCAAGGCTGTGAAAAATGTGATGATAGATGTTCTGAGTGAAAATCAATTCATATTTTCTGATTGAGAAGCTAAAATAAAAAAAAATAACACAGCATATAGACCTACAGGCACAGAAGAGTCATGTCAAGTGTTGCATGCTAAATACTATTAAGAATTAGTGTAGCAGCATGACAGTCAGAAACTTTTAAAAGCGTACAGACATGAGAGAAGAACGTCATAATTCTCAGGCTACGTCCACTCTACTACATCGTAATTTAGAAACAGCATTTTTAAATGAAAATGATTTCCACCACACACGTTATCTCACATCATTTACAAATGAATTTCCGTCCACATTAAAATGACTGACAACGTTTATGACATAATCGTCCAGCTACACAGGGAATGTACACAGTTTTCCACTGAGAGTGCACATAGATGTGTCACCCAAAACCGGTGATCCTTGAAGGGCCACAAAATTTATCCCAAAACTATAGCAATCAATTGTTAAATTATTTGCCTTTCACGCAACCCATTCAATCTGAACAAAACATAATTGAGATGTGTACAGGTAAGCAGTACAACAAGTGCCATGGAAAGTCTTCTATGTCTGCTATGTTGAGATATGTTTTTCTTTCATTAAGGGTGACCAATCAGGGAATGAGATGTTGTAGGAAGCAGAATCCAATCATTGAAGGGCTACATCTTCAACAAGAGCTACGCTTTCATCCTGCAACATTACAATGACGAAGCTGCATTTTCAAAAGTATATGTCTCTGAAGAGCTTTTTCAAAAGTCTCAGTATTTGAAGGTTAAAAACACCAAAGGTAGTGAGGAGAGAAGGCAAAATTCGGAAATTAGTGTCTGCATTTTTAAACGAAAACATAGTAGTGTGGCTGGGGCCTCAGGATATATTAACCACATCATAAAAGAGACAACACCACCCCCTCAAGCAAACATAGCTACAGGCAAAAATGTAAAAATAACTCACTGTGAAGAATGATACTTCACATTGCAGGGGAGCGAGACAAAGCCCACTCTAGAGGTGTGCTCCCCATGCCAACAAAGTAGTAGACTGAACACTTGTTTAAAGATTTGTGTCAAGACTCAAAAAGCATCTCCCCATTTGTTTTCTGATCCTGCTTTAAAAGGCCTGTCCTGGCCTGGCCACACAACGTAGGAACCAACCTTGGAATTGACGCCAGTCCGTCGCAGGCCACACTCACTCACACTGGGCCATTTAGAGACACCTTTGTAATATGTAGAGAAAAACAAATGTTCTGATTAAAGGGATAACATGCAAATTCCACACAGATGGTAACCTGATCGGGAATTGACTTAAAGTTAGTTCCCTGGAGGAGTGAAATCACAGCACTAAGGCAGATTTATGGAAATCTTAAAAATGGCGTTCAAAAGAATGTGTACATGCTCATGAATGCACACAGAAATAAGCAATGAAATCACATAAATACAAATTTAATAATGACAGCAACAGATATCATTCACTCTGTTACCAACACTCATATTATTCAATCATTCTGCCCATAGAATGCTGGTGACTTCCACCAGGGGAACAAACTTCTATCAGCATGTGTCAAGTTGTAATTGTGGACTTGACGAACTGGACCTGCTCAATCCAAACGTTAAAGTCTTAAAATGTAAGCCCGTGGTAGAACTGGGCAGCTCTGACCTCATCTTACTGCCACCGACAAGCCTGTCATTAACAGCAGCAGCTCTTGTATTTTCCAAGCTGGCAGTTCTTATGTGTGTTTGGGAGTTGCTGTTTTTTTATATTTATATTTGTGAGCTCCTGAAACTAAGAATTTCTCAACTTTTGGATTATGTGTACAACTGTAATTAACCCTTAACTCTTACAAGACGTATACTCCCCACTCATCATTTTACTGGATAGCATGAAGTCCATCTATCCAACGTGTCTCATCCACTTCATAGTACAGTACAGCACAGTAACACTAACTCGGAAAACTCCAAAGAACCAAATCAGCTTGTAACATTTACTTGTAAAACCCGCTCAAACACATTCAGATGCACAATTTAAAGTCCTTCTTTCACAAAACGGGGAGCAGCGGAAGAGTAAAGTCCGCTTTTGTGATGCAGACGAAGCACAAGGAACTTTCAGAGATGATTGTTAATCTGTGGAATTTATACCATGGGAGTATAGCTTACACATTTTTGAAATTTTTAAGAAAAGGTTGGGCTTGCCGTTCATGTCATGCCAAGGGGTGTTATGTGATTAATGAGTCTTCTGGACTCTTGGCTAATGGCTGGAGGGAGCAACACTACAACATTGAGGCTGTGGAGGAGTGAGACCGGTCATCTCCTGCAACAACTTGGGGGGAAACATCTGCTGTTTCATATTAAAATGAAAGAAGATTCATAAGGCATTGAGTCAGGACATACAGAACATCATGGAATATTTACTTTCAACTAAGATTTTCATTCTTTCAAAGGAATGATACAAAGGTTTAGGAGTTAGCATGGCTGCCTTCACATGCCCAGGTTCAATTCCCTTTCTGAATGGAATCTGCATGCAAATGTGCCACACAACAGACTGGCATTAGGGCTGGCTTGAACTCTTTAACTCTGTATTGGATGGACCAAGTAAGATAGATAGATAGATAGATAAGACACTATATAATAGATAGATAGATAGATAGATAGATAGATAGATAAGGCACTATATCATAGATAGATAGATAGATAGATAGATAGATAGATAGATAGATAGATAGATAGATAGATAGATAGATAGATAGATATAGATAGATAGATAGATAGATAGATAGATAGATAGATAGATAGATAGATAGATAGGAAAGGCACTATATATAGATAGATAGATAGATAGATAGATAGATAGATAGATAGATATGCTGTATATAATAAATAGATAGATAGATAGATAGATAGATAGATAGATAGATATGCTGTATATAATAAATAGATAGATAGATAGATAGATAGATAGATAGATAGATAGATAGATAGATAGGAAAAAGCTAAACCACTCATAAATTAAATGATCTTAAATGGACACACGTAAAGTTTTTTTTGCTAATATACATTTTAATGTCATATATATATATATGAAAGCAAGTGATGATATGATGTTAATTGTCAACTAATCCCTTTAATAAATAAACATGCTTTTATTTAAGATTTGTGACTAGATTCAAATCCCATATAGCCAACTAGGCTAAAATGAGCCTTTGGCAATCACAGTGGAGAAAGCTGGTGTAATGCATATATAAATTAATTTCATTAATGTGTATGTTTTTGAATGTATTACTAAAATTCTAACAATCTATACACTTATTTTTGCAGTAACGACCTTCTGTGCTGCTTCTGCTATATACATAGTATTTCCTATATATTGTTTTTTGATGAATTTATAAAAATTAAAAATTCAAGATTCTTTGCATGTTTTTATGTGAATTCTATTACATATACTTTTGCCGTTGCTAAACTTTATGCTTTTTCAGTAAAATGTTATATATATTAATTTTTAAAAAGTTATTTAATATTTGCATTAAATGAATCCATTTTACTCAATATGGAAGAAAAGCTTCAAATTGGGTTAACGTGATATATAAAACATCATTCATTTTTATGCATACAGGTATACAAAAACTGGTTTTCGAATTCTGAAAAGTATTTATTTTGCTATTAGGTTTTCCCTAAATTTTGCTTTTTAGGCACTTGTGCTATCGTGTTTTTAGTGGTTTATGTGTGTGTTTGTGTTTTCCATAAGTAATCAAAAAACGTACAAACCTTTAAATCCATTAGAACAATAACGTTTGCTGGCAGAGCTGGATGTGAAAGGCAGAAAATATTAAGAAAGCAAACTCCTCTATTTTGGAGAGATTTACGGGAAGCAATTAAAAAAGAAGAAAGGCAAAATAAAAAGGCACATGATGAGATGCAACACAATGTCGATTGGATTGGGCCGACACCGCCAAGAGTGCTGCAGTCCCCTCTGTGTTAGCCAAATGGGCAGGATAGCAGGACGTCCTGGACTGAGGTTAGGAAAGCTGTGAAGATTCTGCCAGTTTTGTGTGCTGTCACTATTAGAATGTCTGAGACAAGAGCGCATATGATGCCGCAGTCACAAAAAATGCATGAATGTCATCTCTGTGTGATTTGTCGTTTGGCTGCTGAAGTGCTAAGGGGGAACGGAACAGACAGAAAGTAATTCTTGGCGAGAAAAGTGTGTAGTCCACACAGTGCCAGTGACACTGGGCAAGCAGTCGTGATGATGTCATGGATGAGCTAAACAGACTTTACAATTTTTGGGTCAAAAATGACCTTGTGCATAAACACTGCAATATGTGCTACATTAAATTTTTACTCTTTAACGTATGCTTGTTAGCCAATCAGACGTTATAATGAACACGCGTCATTGCTGAGTTGCTGTTGCGACCCAAACTTGCAGTGATTCTGTTTGTCACAAATATTTGGGGTGTAGAATTGCTGTCTATGGTATAGATTTGGGGGTTTGGTTAACACATGCATCATTTTTGATGGGATACGTTGCTATGTGTGAACATTTATAACATAGCTCATGAATTGTCTGTAGGTAGTGCAGTTGAAAGTCTATGTCTTACGATGCTTCTCAGCCCAACAGTGATTGAGATGGAGTTGCTGATGTTGCATTCACCTGAAATATGAGTTAACCAGTTGGGAGAGTCACACGAATGTCCTTTAACATAGAAGGCTTGAGTTGGACAATTCAAAGGAAATGGTGCTACCCAAATTCTCCAACACAATGAACACAATGCTGGCTTTTGTATAAAATAAAACATATAACCTGGTCAACCAGAAATTGTGTTTTTATGATTGAATTGTATTTTGAGCAACCAGATATATCTCAAATGTGTTTTGTGTGCACTTTATTTTATTCATGAATAAATACAATGTTTTCAGACCAATTAACAGATTAAAAGTGACTTTGTGTTCCTTCCAAAGTTCCCAGTGGGCCCTCACGTAAATGTACTGAAGCGAGAAAGTGAAATGACACAACAGGAGTGAAGCTTCAGGGAGTCGGGTCTAAAGATGGAAAACTCAGATCAATCATCGATAAACTGAGACGATCAAAACTTCAAGGGGACCCAAAAGGCTTATTGCTTGCCCACCCAATTGTATCCAGGACCACTCATTTTTCACAAGTCAATGCTCCAATAATCCAAGAGCACACAACCGCAATGTGTGATGTCACGTGCAACTGACACGGAGAGTGAATGTAATTGCAGCTTGGAAATCAAAGGTGATTGGTAGTTGAGTGAGAATTTAAACCAGCAGTCCTTAAATGTTACATTTACAAGTAGCATGTGAGTGTGTGTGTGTGTGTGTGTGTGTGTGTGTGTGTATGTGAGACAGAGAAAGAACAGTTGCCTTGTAAGCCAAAAACAGTAATTTACGCACTTGATCTGCAGAGATCGTCAGCCAATTTTAAAGAACTGAAGTTATAACTTTAAAAAGATAATCAGCACTAAGATTTATGCCCAGGACTGTAAATTCTGTTAAAACTGTACTGAACATTCTTGTGAAGTTCACAGGTTAACGGCAACTGAGTCGGTATTGAGCCCATTCAAAAACTGCAACCTTTCTTTCGAGGGATGGCACTGGTTAGTGGGGTGTTGTGGGTTTCTGTTTAGAGACAAACTATGACAGCCTGATCTTTAGAATGAACATCATCTATTAGTCGTGTGTATGAGGCACACATTGGTGAGAATGCTGCCATGACTGGGGCAATTAGGCATCTGAGCCTTGTCGACGTTTAGATGGTGGCACTAAATGCCGGGGTAGTTCTGAGGGCAAGCCGTGGCCGTCCAGCTTAACCTCAATTAAGTGACTGGCCAGTGCAAACTCCTCATCATCTAGCATGCCATCGCGATCCACATCTGACAGCTTCCAGATTTTGCCCAACACAGAATTAGGCAGCTTTGTGGTTACCATCCAGGATCTAGCCTTGGTTCCGCTGAGCTTGCCATCACTGGGAGACAGAGTGTAGAAGATCTCATCATATTTGGGCTTGTCTTTGGTGACCACCCAGTCCTCATCGTCTTCACCTTCAGGTACTGAATCCATGATGCCTTCCACGAAGGGGCCATAACGTTGACCTTCAAAGGCTCCTCCCTGCACTCCACTGTCAGGCCCATTTTCTAGTTCTTCCTGCCGGAGAAGAGGCATCAGCTTGGCAATGTCTGAGGTCATGAACTCATCCAGAACCTCCATAAGTCGTGGTTTCAGGGAGTGAAACTTTGAGAAATCATGCACAGCCAGCTGTTCCTGGAAAACAAATTGAAAATAGTTGTACTTATTATTATTATTTTTGTTATTAAGTTAAGAGTGACATTTTATAAAGATGCAATCTCTGGTGCTGATTTTGTAAGTGGTGAAAGATTAGCTCTTTGTTCTAAAATACTAAATTACAGATTTATAGCATTAGCAGTTTATAGTGTGGGTTTTCTTAGGACATCAGAAAACTTTTGACCAGAATAGGCCATTTACCACAAGAAAGCTCATCAGTCCTATCCACCTAATTTCTCCAAAACAACATCATGTTGAGATTTGAAGGTCTCCAAAGTCCTGCTGTCCACCACACTACTTTGTGGTTTATTCTACGTGTCCATGGATCTTTGTGTGAACAGAAACTTCCTAACGTTTGTATGAAATTTACCCTTAACAAGTTTCCAACTGTATCCCCATGTTCTTGATGAACTCATTTTAAAATAACAGTCTCGATCCACTGCACTAATGCCCGTCAATCATGCCACCTCTTAATCTCCTTTTGCTTGAACTGAAAAGTTTCAACTTCTTTAATCTTTCTCCATAATTCATCCCCTGTAGCCCTGGGGTCAGACTTTTTGAAGCACTACTACTCTGTATCTTAATTTTTTTTATTTTGATTTTGGTCAATTTTGTTACTCCCCAAAGGAGGAATGGTGTTTTCGCATGACCTTTGGCAGTCAGAGCACAGGGTCAGCCATTGTACAGTGCTCTTAAAGCAACTTCCAGGTTAAGGGCATTGTTCAAAGGCCCAACAGAGCAGGATCCCCTCTGACGGTAATGGGATTTCCACCGACAACCTCCCAGATACCAGCACAGACCCTTAGCCACAGAGCCAGAACTCCACCTCATTATCTGGAGTATACAGTACTCGAGATGAGGCCTCACCAGTGCATTACAACTCTTTAATGTAAGCCACTGACTTGTACTCCAGAAACAATTCAACATGGATATTGAAAACTGCAAACTCAAGCATTGTACTATCAATGAATTTATAAACTTAGAAGAAAAATACATTTATGAACGTTCATTCTCACTGTTATGTCAGCGAACTTACAAGTCCTTTTAGTAAGCATCAGGAGATCAAGAACATTTTAAAAGTCCAGACAAGAACAGGCCATTCAGCCCAACAAAGCTCACCAGTCCTATCCACTTAATTCTTCTAAAATAACATCGAGTCGAGTTTTGAAAGGTCCTAAAGTCTTACTGTCTACCACACTATTTCGTAGCTTATTCCACATGTCTATGGTTCTCGATGTAAAGAAAAACGTCCTAATGTTTCTGTGAAATTTACTCTTAAGAAGTTTCCAACTGTGTCCCTCTGTTCCTGATGAACTCATTTTAAAATAACAGTCTCGATCTACTACATTAATTCCCTTCCCTAAACACTTTAATAATGTCTCCTGTTAATCTTTTTTTTGCTTAATAAAAAAGAAGATATGATTATCAATTCAAAATGTGACAGATAAAATCTTATTCGAAAAAGCATTAGTAGAAAGGTCAAAGCCACAAACCGAAACTGGAAACGTTTTAGGCAAAGGATGTTAGCAAAAGGGAAATGAATCTCCATTTCGAATGAGGAAATGAACTTTCTTCCAATCATTTAAATCATTGCATCAATTACCTGTAGGTCATGACCTCTGTGGACACGCCCCTGACAGCATGAGCCACCATCCTAACGATTGTTAAAGTATAAGTTGGTGGCAAAAACAAACCAAAAAATTAAACAACTAGTAAAGTATTAAGTTAAAAAAATGTCAAAACAAGTCAAAGGTCATATAAAACAATTGAAATAAATAATAAAAATATTAATAATAATAATAATAATTCTTAGAGCACTTTTCTCATTACTCTACAGCTATTTTTGTGGCAGTATGCTGTAAAGTTATGTCATGTCGGGATGTTTCTTAAAGACGACTCGGGGTCTGCCTGACATTTGGCGTCAATGACACCATTGAAAACATTGCCTTTGTGTAATAAATCTTAGTAAAGAATCAAAGAGTGAGACAGCAGAAGACAGAGAGATTAGTGAGTCATAACTGACTTTCTTGATTCCTTGAACGATTACATTAAAAGCACAGTATCTGCACGGTCAGTGAGTGACTTCACGTCATGTTACAAGGAGACTCTCAAGCAAGTCTGCACTGGGAGAAACTTTAACAAGCATTTCATAACTTTACTATTTCTGTTAATTCCACTTCTCTGATCTTGCAGCTCTTCCTTAGGCTCCCAAGGCTGCTTTCACCACAGCTTTCAATTCCTTTCCTGATGGAAATCGGACTAAAACTCTCAGGTTATTCCCCCACTGCCAGAATCGTCTTGTTTATTACCGGAGGTGGCAGTTTCATTCAGAATTGGCAGGTCTAAAGAATTTCACTTTGAGATAAAGCTGAGTGAAGCTTTTCACAGACGTCTCTTGGACAGCAATTCGGTTTTCCAAACTCGCAAACAAATAATGATGGAATGTTGCGTCTAAAATGTAGGGAACTTCACTGCCTTTTATGTAACTAATAAAGCAGAAAATAGAAGCATTTACTGAGTCAGAAATAAATATGCCGTCAATTATCCTGCCTGGAAAGCGCTCAGGAATGCGAGCCGATTGCTTTTCTGACTGCACACGTTGGCCGGGTGATGATTTAGAAAATGCACAGAGCTGCAGACTTTTAACTCACAGAAGCCACAAGGTGACCCCAGACATGCAAGCAGGAAAATCCGACAAATGTGGAAAAGAGCAAAAAATAAATAAATAAAAAAGAGAGCTTCTATGTCATGTCAGAGTTCTGTAAATTATTCTCACTCAGCTCAGGCTATCATTATAAATTAAAAATCTGTAAAGACATCTGCTTCTTTACAATTGCTACAATATATTTCATTTAGTGTAATTACATCAATCTTTCATTATTTCATATAGTCCCTTGGAGAGCTTGCACATTCACGTAATATTACATTCCTGTAAAAGTATAATTACGGTTGTCACAACTGAGCCGCCACGTTGAAATGAAATGACATAAAGCAATAACAGGCTGCAATTACAGCTGGAAACTTCCCGTCATTAGCGTTCTTTAATGATGCACGGTATTCACACCATTCTCGTACAATGTAATCCATCATTAAACCATTATAATCAAATTATTGATTCTCACAAAATCACAGTAAGGGCATATTATATTTAAATTAAACACCAAAGGTAAACGGCCTCACTCCACCCCCTATGGAACACCTTTGAAAGTCTGTCACTTTGTCACAAACCATTTAATTATCTAAAATGTATCTGAACACATAACAATAAATTTAAATGATGAAATGAAATGACATTCTTGTAATTACTCCAAATGTTTTGTGTATTTTTCCATAGAGGGTTTTATTTAATTAGTTTTCTTCAAGAAACATTACCATTAAAATATTGTAATTAAATCCTGTAAACTATTTGGAAACCTAAAGTATTCAACTCCATGTAACTAAACTTAACTGAAAATTACAACATCTGTCCAGCCAAGTCTCTACTACAGCATTGCTGGTGGCTCAGACACTGCCAGGGTAGGATCAGTCATACAGAATGTGACAATCCAGCACAAGACAGGACACCAGCTCATCATGGAGAACCTACCCAGACACACACACACACACACATACAGTATACATATACATTAGGCAAACATAAAATAGACAAATTATGATGAGGAAATGTTCTAGATCAGTGTTTCCCACTTGTGACTCATGGCAGCATTACAGGTGGGTCCTTAGCCAACCCCACCCAATGCTCCAACAATTGAGCTAAATTCGCAGGTGGATCATGACCGGTCTTGAATGACCTCCCCAATTCCCGCTCTGGAAATTGCACTTGATTCATCTAATGCTCTGATGTTTTGGTGATTGCACGGGTCCCTGCCCATTGAACACTAGAACATTAATTTGTGCCTGTTTAATGTGTACCAGGACTGGTCCCCTTCATAGACCACAGTCAAGACTGCAGAACTCTGCCATAACACAACACTTCTCAAAGATGACTGAAGCTATGCACAGCCATTCACAACAGAAGAAAATGTTGCTAATGTAAAGTGAATTGTAATGGGGTTAGTTAGGGGGTCAGCTGAGTAAGTAATGACTACCTAGAATGTTGACCCCCTGAAATGAGGTGTCACTACATCTAATGCTACAAGAAGATACTCAAACAAATTCATTTGAAATGAGGAGAATTTAAAGATGCTTGATAACTGGGGATGAAATTTCAACACATCACTGTGACCACAGTTCCAACAACTGAAACAATGAACATTTCGTAATCCTCCAACCCTAAAGAAATCTGAGGTGCAAGCCACTGCCAGCAAGATTAGTGCACAGTTTGTTATGATGCTGAGGGTGTAGAACATATTCATTACAGGCCTATTAAGATGATTTGCTTTGCTGTTTACACCTTGTATTTTCTGTGAAACTGTGAACATTAAGTTGGCTACAGACGATGGGTTATAAAAGCAAAATGGTTTGTCTAAGTGGCATAGAAAAGCTCCATTAACCCGATAGAGAAGAAAGACACTATATAAGAGATAGATAGATAGATAGATAGATAGATAGATAGATAGATAGATAGATAGATAGATAGATAGATAGATAGATAGATAGATAGATAGATAGATAGGAAAGGCACTATATAATTGATATATACTTTATGATCACCCCTTATAATTCCACTCTGAATTTTTAAAGGAAAACCTTACAACCTAATTTAAGCTGACAGCACATCCACTTTCTCCTTTTGGAGTGGTTGCATGCTGAAAGATCTCACTGGATGGTTGGGGTGTTCACACTTCTCCTTTACTGAATACTAGGGGCCTCCGCCCCCTGCTCGCTTTGCTCGCCAACCCCCGGGTTTGATATACAATTTAAAGAGATTAAGGAGTTGCAGTCGGATCATCTGCTGGCTTGTTGCTGCTGGCGAGCTGCGTTTTCTGCTTGTTACGCTTTGCGTTGATCATTTCAAAGCCTGAACAGCAACTGTCTTTTTGACACTTCGCGTCTCTGCCGCTTGCGCTGTGAAAGGGGTTGCGGGGGTGAATGCACGCTAAGGAGATGCGGTCGGATCATCTGCTGGCTTCATGCTGCTGCTGCTGCTGGCAAGCTGTGTATTCTGCTTATCGCTTGTTGTTGTTTTAAGAGCTGGGAGCACATGATGTCTGTCTGCCAAAAGCATTCCAACAATGGCCTGGTTAGATGCCCATGAACTTGTTTTAAATGTTGTCTCACTGCCTTGTCTCATGTGACGTTAAAGTGTCTCTCGCGGGACGTCAAATTGTCTTCCGAGAAGATCACGTCTCGTCTCCCTAGTCTCCCTCCCAGGATTTTATTTTCTTTCACAATAGAGAGATGATCTTTAACCAGAATTTGTTTGTTATTGGCCAGCTCCTCTTTCTCTCCTACACCCCTACATGCATGTCAGATTAATCAGAGACTTCTGAACTGGCCTGTGTTGGATGTGTGAGTGAGTATCTCCTGCAATGGACTAGCATCTTGTCCACGGGTACTTCTTACTGTCCACTTAGTGCTGCTAGGAAACGCTCTGACTTTTCTATAATTGGCTTAAGCAAATTCAGGCATTAAACGTATGTGATGTTTAACCAAATGTGTGAAAAATGAGGAGCCAGCTGTTTCAGTCACAGGAATGAATCCATTTATGATGCACTTTGACCTCATCTTGTGTAGGCTGACTCTGGTGGGGCACATGGTTACATCCTCACAGCCTCTGTTGCCATCTTAGAGCCAGAGGCCACCTACAGTGAAGTGCCAGGAATAAAAGCAGTACTGTGTTCCTCTCCCCCTCTGACTTTCTCTTCAAAGGACTGCATTCAAAGGCATCTCCATAGACTTCAAAGTGGGGTCTCTGTTTTTCGGAGTTTACTTATTAAAATCAGAGTGGTGGAGATGCTTTCTCATATTTTTGTTTAAACGTGTTTAAAACTAAAAGTGAAATCAAGGCTATGTTAGAGATGAAGGCTGATTGTCCAATGAGGTCACTTACTGTACACACTATATTTAATAGTTTTTCTGGGCTGCTGACTATTGGCACTGCCGTGCTCCTTACCTGCATTTTGGTGCAGTCCGGGAAGTCACCTGGTGAGATGTGGTGTTCCAGCTGAATCTTGGCATAGATGACAGGCAGCTTGTTAATCAGGGCCTTCTTCTTGTTGTCTTTCCCAAAGACAGAGGGCATCTCGTTTTTCAAGTGACTGATGATGTGCGCATGGACCTATGGACAGCAAAGAAGACCACAGATAAGGAAATGAACAAGAAAGCATTCTGAACAAAGCATCCATACTCAGAATTACCTTTGACACATTTAGCTTCCTCCCTGCCCAAGTTGTCACTGCCCTTTGAAGACCCCCGTTAGCTTAATGCCTCATCCCAATTGACACTGCATTGTACTTATTTACTTACACTCTCCTGAGCCACTCAGAAAGGAGCTATATTAAACTGGTAGGACACAGTGGTTAGCACTTCTGGTTTTGTTACTACATCCCAAAGAGGTGCATGTTGGGTTAACTGCTGATTGTAAATTAGCCCAACATGAGAGGGCCCTGCAATGAACTACCTGGAGAAGCCGTCCATAAAATCATCTCCTGAGAGCATGGAGAAACAGCACTTAGAGAAGAACTTCAAACGCGTCGCCCCACAGCTAAAATTCAGCAGTCTTAGTGTGTGGATATTGGCAAGCCTCAGGGTTGGATCCTGTCCTTGATTTAGCCCACAGAGCCGGGGGATAGTGTGACAGATGGGTTGCTTCTGGCCCTAAATGAGTGGAGTGAGGAGAAGCTGGTGATGTGTTTGTCGTGGCACAGAGCTAAAGCAGCCAGCAGCACCAGGAGCTTCAGAAGACCTGAGCAGTGTGGAGGAGCAGGTGACAGTGGAGGTAGTGTGGGGTGCTAAGTCCATTCCTTCATCCCATCGTGTCTCGCACCTTACAGAGTTGTCGCATGATCGAGTGCAGAGAGATTCTTATTGTCTGACGAACGTGCAACACGTTGCCAGTCCCTGGCCCAATAATGAACAAGAATGTATTAAAATACATTTTATTTAATCGAAAACTCAAATTGTCTTACTTAAAGCACTCCTTACCCTATTCTGTAATCATACCGATTTTACGCCTAAGCAGAGATTCTAACACAACTGATTACAATATTCGTATAAAGGATTTATCCACCTCCATGGGTGCCAGTGCAGGGTGTTGGGCCTTCGGTCATTGCAAGTTAGTAATTGACTTCATTTTACTTTTTGCCAATGTTCAGAGCAATTTTCTACAATAATGCCAAGGGCTTTGCATTCATTTTGGTGCAGCAAAGGCTGGGCATAAACTGTCCGATTTTTAGAAACTGTGATCAAGCGACTAGTTAGACTGAACAATAGAGTTGCCAGTTGTATAGTCATGCTCAAAACTACACAAGCATGTTCAGTCTGATTGACACGTCACAATGTGGCTGCTCGGACTACTGTACATGGCGCTGACAGACAGTTTTATCTACTGACATTTCACAAAAAACGTTTTACACATTCAAAAAAACAAATATGACCACAGGCTTCTCAAAATGTCAACAAACTAAAGAATTTCATTGCTGACTCTTGCTGTACTGAACTCTGACACTACAAAAGAAAAGAAAAACACATAACTGGACATGTGGATGGTTAGAAAAGCACAGACAATATGGTCTGGCTACTTTATGAGAAGAACTGGTGGTATGTAATCTTTGCTAATTCACAGCTGTGTGTGTTTAATTCAAGTTCTTCCAGTACACGTATACTAAGATACTTTTGCCATTGGCCATTTAGTTGTATGTGATGGCTATGTGATAGTTTTTTTGAAATCAAAAAGTTGAAAATGAGATGGCTATAAAGTAGCCTGTGAGTGGCAGGTAAGGGAGGCACACACACAGCACTTCAATCAGATGTGTCTCCTAGCTGATGAAGCCAATCAGCCCAGAGATGTTGCTGGCGAGCCTTGGATTGGACCCTGGGCTTAGGCCGGCTCGCAGAGAGCCAGGAGAATTGTGTAGCATACGGGTTGCCTCTGATCCCAGCTGAGGTGGAGCTGGGTGACATGCATGAAGGGAGAAAGGGACAAACAGATGGGAGCATGGGGCACTGCTGAAGACCTGAGCAGGAGGTGGAAACAGTACTGAGGATGCTAACGGTCCTTTTTAGGGCCACTGACAAGCAATTGGTATTAAGAAGATAATTCCATTCCTCCATCTCTCGTACAACCACATTATTATTCTTATCATCAGCACACTCCGTGTGACCGCTGCACAATGAATTTTGGGAAATATGATGGCGACATCAGAAAACCATCACGTGAGAATGTTCAATCTCACCTGCCACCGACTGATTTTCTGAGTTGGCCCAAATTTCAGTTTCATCAGCCATCATTTCATGTGCACAATGAGAGGAGTTGTGAGGCCTGATTTCATCTTGGGCTGTTGTGCAATTGGAAGAATTTCTGTTAGTGACCTGCTAGTTATAACAGCAGAGAATGACATTGTGAATGTAATTTACGTCCACAACTCCCCCTCATTGAAACGTCTTCCAATGCCTCCTAACACTATATGTAAAGAAGACTGGCCTAAATAGGAATTGAAATCATGTCATTCAGAGGTCTGATTATGTCTTGATCTACACTTAGGTCCGAAAGTATTTGGACAATCACACAGTTTTCATAATTTTAGCTTTGCACGCCACCACAATGGATTTAAAATAAAGCAATCATTATGTGATTAAAGTGTAGACTTTCAGCTTTAATTTAAGGGCTTTACCTAAAATATCACATGAGCCATTTAGGAATGGTAGACAGTTTATGGACATTTGCTTGACAGGATGTTCCATTACCAGGTGGGAGCAGTTCCCTCATTACTTCATGAATTATTAAGCAGGTAGAAGGTTTGGAGTTAGTTCCAAGCTTGGAATGTGCATTTGGAAGCTATCAGTGTAAATTCTCAATATGAAGCCAAAGAGCTGTCCATGCAAGTAAAATCAGCCCATCATTAAGCTAAGAAAACAAAACAAACCCTTTAGAGAGACAGCAGAAACACCAGGAGTGGTCAAATCAACCATCTGCTACTTTCTTAAAAAGAAGGTACACACTGGTGAACTCAGCAACACCAGAAGGTTTGAAAAAAAACTGTGCTAGATGACTGAAGAATTCTGTCCTTGGTGAAGAACAACCCTCTCATGACATTTAGCCAAACCAAGAACACTCTCCAGGAGGTAGACCTATCATTGCCAAAGTCGACAATCAAGAGAAGACTTCACAAAAGTAAAGACAGAGAGTTTACCACAAGGTGTAAACCACCGATAAGTTTCAAGCATAGGAGGACAGATAACACTATGCAATAAAACTTTTTTAAAAGCCTGCCCATTTCTGAAACAATTTTCCTTTGATAAAGGAAACTAACATCAATATATACCATAATGCTGGAAAGAGAAGAGTATGGAGAAGAGAAGAGGCGGCTCATGATCTGATGAATACCACATCATCTGTGAAAAGTGGTGGAGGCCGATCTCATGGCATGATCATGCACGGCTGTGAATGGAAGTCAGTCACTGGTGTTTACTGATGATATAACTGCTGGCAGAAGTAGGAGGATGAACTCTGAAGTGTACACGGCTATACTATCAGCTCAGATTCAGCCAAACGCTGCAAAACTGATAGGGCGACACTTCACAGTACAGATGGACATACTGTGAAAGCAAGCCAAGTGCTTTTCAAGGCAAAGTAGTGGAAGATTCTTCAAAGGTCAAGTCAATCAACTGACCTGAACCCAACTGGACAAGCACTTCACTTGCCGAAGACAAAACTGAAGACAGAAAGTCTAACAAACAAGTAGAAAATGAAGACAACTGCAGTAAAGACCTGGTAAAGTATCACTAGGGAGGAAACCCAGCACTTGGAGATGGCCACGGGTTCCAGACTTGAGGCAGTCAGGCAGGATTTTCAACCAAATATTGAAAAATGTTCATTATATTTATGATTATGCTAGTTTGTCCAAATACTTTTGAGCCCCTGAAAGTAGGGGGGCATGTAAAAAATGTCTGCCATTCCTAAACTTCTCATTCAATATTTTTGGTCAACCCCTTAAAGCTGAACGTTTACGCTTCAATCACATAATGATGACTTTATTTCAAATCCATTGTGGTGACGTACCAGTTGTGAATGTTGTGTTACTGGCCAAATACTCATGGACCTGACTCTAGTAGCCCTCTGTGCTTCCAAGCCCCCTTTCCCGAACGGGAATGTGCAACAACAGTGTGAAAATATTTACAGGCTCCATGTCTCCACCCTGTTTCATGCTCATGTTCTTCTTCTGAGTCACATGTCACAAGTCTCCGTGAAATTTCTGAGCCTAGTGTTGCCAGTACTCCATATGCTAAAATCATTGCCCAGTTTTGCGTGTGTTTTTTCACTACTGACCATCGGAACAAGACAGGAATAGACCCCATTGTTCAGTTTTAATTAACACAATGGGCTGATGTGAAGCTGATCCTTCCACAGTGAGAAGATCGCGTCAGCAATATCCGGAGACTGCACCAGCTATTACACTTCAGTCGGCCATTGCTCCTTCCCTCTTACTGGCAGACAGGATGGCATGTCTGACATGGCCTGTCTAACAACCAGCCTGGCGTGACTCTGACAGCTTCACCACTGTCCTCCTGCTGGCTATATCAGCATACTGTTCATCCTCCAAGAGTCCTGGCCTACTTCTCAGGGTCAGAGAGTCAACATGGATTATTATAAAACATTCCATAATTATTTACACAGGGGAACTGTTTCCCCAATTTCACTGGGCCAAACTTAAGCCGGAAATGATGCCAGCCTACTGGATAGGGCCTCAGTGGTGAGAGGCTGCTGATTACAGAGGAACTGGAAAAGGGTGGGAAAGAGAAGGTGCTGAAAGACAAGGAGACCCTCAAGCTAAAAGAGATGAAAGGACAACCCTTGATCATCATTCTGTACTGCCGCCCCTGCCATCAACATTCAATGCACTTCAACACAGAGAGAGAGAGAGAGAGACTATGGAATTCTGCCACTTGCCAACCCTGGCATTTTATCTTTCCTTTCCAGACGCCGCTCCTCATTCCTGGCCAAAATAAACAATTGCTGATTGCTAGTGTATGAATCACTGGGCCCTTGAACCTGAAAACAAATAACAGACAAATAGTGGATCAGGTACCATGAGGTAATATGAAGTGTGATGGATGGCCGGGTATCATGCCCTACCAGCAGGCCTGGAGAAGCAGGGGGCAATTCATACCCCGGGACATGAGAGGGCTGCCCCCCTGGGGCACATCATGGCCATGGGCTTGGGGCTTAGAAGCTCTACCCTTTTGGGGTCCAATGCCAGAGGGCACCTGGACAGCTCCAGAGTCATATGCTGCAGTACTTTTGCCACACCTGAGAAGTGCTGCCAGAAGAGGAGCTGGATTCGCATGCAGCACTTCCGCCACACCCAGAAGTGCTGCTGGAAGGTGTTTGGAGAGCACATGGAGCACTTCCGGGTGCAGTATAAAAGAGGCCGCCTCGCTCCATTCAAGGAGCCAGAGTCAGTAGGCAGAGAACGGAGGAGAGGAGTGGAGGCGCCAGAAGAATAAGAAGAGAAGTAAAAGGACTGAGGTAAGTTTGTTGGGGTTTGTGCACTGTGTGTGTTGTGCAGGAAGAAAGAACAAAATAAACGTGTGTGTTTTGGGACTTCTGGGTCTGCGTGTCTGTCTGGGTTGGGCTGATCTTCCACAGGAGTTACCTGCTGGGAAGCTCGTTGTTTACAACTGAAAGGAAATTTTAAACCATTCACTTACAGCACAAAAACACAAAGATCCATGCCCTACTTTGAGCTTCATCTAATGTGGTTACCTTCAAATATAAAGCCTGACAAACATTGCATCGTGATCTGATCACCATCACACATAAGGTTACACAGGTAGCTCATTCGTACTGTGATGTCAGGTAGTGGACACCCTGACCTGCTGATCAGCATCAAGAGTAAATGGTGATAGGCAGCACATCTTAATGGCCATCTAACATAAAGCATGACAGACAGCTCTTGAGATCAATACTATTTAGTATAAAGCATAAACCCTTACAGGTAGATTGCAATGATTAGCATCAACAATATAAGCTCACAGGTTGCTCACCATGATCACCATCAAAGCTAAAGCCAGACAAGTCAAGCATTAATCAAGAGGAAAGCCTGCCAGAAATTCATTCATGCGGATCAATCCTGTTCAGGCTTTACTCCTCATACTGGTCAGTAGTGATGAGTTAAATCAGTGAAAGGCAACCTTTTTTCAAGTTGCGGCGCACTAAGTCCAAAAATTTTCTTTCGCGGCACACCTGAGGGACTGCCCATAAATAAAGTCGTGACGACACAATCTATGGACAATCGCCAATAAAAACAGTTAATTTTACAAGTTTGAAAGACATTTTATTAATAAAGGAATCAAAAGATAAATCTTAAATTTAATTAATGTGAATGTTGAGATTGATGCGAGGATCAATTTTCGAAAGACAGATGCACATTTCCTTGTCGATCATTTGAAGTCTATCACGTTTCTTAGACTTCATTTCCATAAGTGTTCCGTTATCTGTTTTTCCAACATAAAATATATTTTTTTAAACATTATCTTTTTAATCAACCAAAAGTTCAAAAACACTAGCAATTTTAAATATTTTACAAAAGTTTTCGCAGCACCCCTAGAAAATTCCACGGCACACCGGTTGCCCAATAATGAGTTAAATGATTTGCACAAAAATTAATTTACACCAAAACTCAAGCCATATCTGCATTACTACATTATCATTTAAAAAAATAATTATTAAACAAAAAAGGATCTCTGTTCACATAAGCATTTTCACATCGTTTACGAGAGTACCTCCACCCACACTAAAACGACTTAATATGTTGACCTACAATGGCCATGTATGCATTACTGGAATGAGGAAGAGGAAGTGTCCTCCACACTTCACCAGTCAGCTTGTGTTTACATGCAGAGAACAGCGATGGAAAATACAAAGAAACAAAAGCAGATTCATTTTGTTTGGGCTGACAGTGAGGTGGAATCGTTATTGAGAGTAACACCCAAATATATAAAAAATGTAATGAATAGAATCCAATCAAGGAAGGGTTAAGTAATAAGCCCTAGCCAATCAGAGTGCACTTAGAATTGTCAAAACTCAGTTTTCACCCATCTTCACTGCAATGCTGTTCCAACGTTTTCAGAAACGCAGCACTGGATAGCATTTTCAAAAGTCTCAGTTTTTGGAGAGTAAAAAAACCCAGGGGTACTGTGGACGAAAGGCAAAACCAGAGGCGATGTCTGTGTTTTTAAACAAAATCACAGCATCAGAGGTTCACTTCCAACCACATTTGTGCCATCAACACAAGAATATAAGTGTTTAATCCTTTCTGAAGGCAGTTACAGCAGAACCCCGTATCTGCAGGTTCAGTTTTTGCACTTGATTTGCAGTGGCTTGAAATTATTAAATGGATAACTTCAGAAATAAACAATTGCTGCAATCCGTTCACAGAATGTGGCAAAAACCCAAGAAGTGCCAGCAGCATGCAGGGATGGGCCTATGTGTCTGGTGTCATTATCACCATGCTGACGCATCGAGTACAATATAAAACAGCCTTTAGCCCCTAGCATTCTCGCTGTCTGCATTCATTGTCACGTAATCATAGGGTTGTGAAAATAACCCTTAACTTTCCTTAACAATGGCACCAGAGTACATGTATTGATGCTGTCAGTTCTTCAAAGCCATGAAGTTCCTATCAGTGAAAACAATGAAGGATGGAGAAGCTGGTGACTACACACAATAGGCTAAGATATTTCTTATGAAATAAAAGTGAAAATATGTATAAGCTAGGTGGCGCAGTGGTAGCGCTGCTGCCTCACAGTAAGGAGGCCTGGGTTTGCTTCCTGGGTCCTCCTTGCCTAGTGTTTGCATGTTCTCCCTGTGTCTGCGTGGGTTTTCTCCAGGTGCTCCGGTTTCCTCCCACAGTCCAAAGACATGCAGGTTAGGTGAGGGGTGGCACGGTGGCGCAGTGGTAGCGCTGCTGCTAAAATGTCAGAATCTCAGTTAGGAGACCAAGTATAATAATGTATTTAATTATTATTTAGGTTTGCTTCCCTGATATGTAGGGTCCTCATCCTGTGTGGACTTTGCATGTTCTCCCGATGAGTAACGATTTGTGCAAAATTGAATTCAAACTGAAACTCAATGTTTTGCGGGCAAAAATTCACAAAACAAATTTTCTGAAACAAGAAGACAGGTGTTTAGTCCTGTGTGGAAGGTTTTACATGCTTTAATTCTGCATGTGTCTTTCGTGGTTCTCAACCTGTGGGCGGGCCCTCACTGGGGCAAAGTTCGCAAAGATGTGAAAAAAAAAACAAGAATCAAAAATATGAAAAAACATCTCCAAATGAACTTAAACTACATTCTGATACTAGAACAATAAATATAGAGTTAGATAAAGGTTGACAAAAGTTAAGTAGGTATAATAAAATACGATCTACATTTCAAAAAGATGTTAGGGGGCGATTAAAACTGTTATGAAAACTTGGGTGCAAATACTTAAAGGTTGAGAAATGCGGTTTCCTCCCACAATCCAAAGACATGCAGGTTAGGTGGATTGGCGATTCTAAATTAAATAGAATAATAAAAAGCAAAGCAAAGAAAGACACCCTATATTGATCTCCACCAAACATAATGGATTACAGGTAATTCTTTATCATTGCCAAAATTAGCCTGAGAAGTAGCTCATCTTTATCACTCTGAAACCTTATGTGTGATGGGCAGCTTATCTTCATCACCATAAAGCATGAAAGGTAGCCTTTCCTAACTGTGCTAATCAGCCCCTTAAATAAACCTTCACACTGTAAACTGACAAATAACTGTCCATGGTCACCACATCTCTACTCAGACATTCATTCAGGATGATGCCCCCCTCTCAGCCAACTCATTTTCCCTGAGACAACAGCAGCAGCAGTGCCAGGACTCTAACCCAGGACTTTTGGATTACAGAAGAGTCTTCTCTATTACTGTGTTAAGAGAGTTCTCCTTTAGCTAAAATGAACAGGTTGCCACATACTGACTAGTAGTGTACTTCATCCTGACCAAAGTGATGGGCATCAAGACTAAAATCTTGTCAGGTAGCTCATCCTGACCAGAACAACGAACATCAGAAGTAAAGTTTAACACGTGGGCCACCTTAATTCCACCCGACTACCTAAACACTAAACATTGACTCAAACTGAACATCTAAACAGAGAAGTCAGGCAGGTAGGTCATCCCACGCAAGTTACTGCAGGTCCCTAAGGAAGGCAAGCACCTAACCTGTTGTTCTAAACTTAACCGTCATATTTTCTTTACCTAAAAACTGAAGGTTAATGCCCAGTGATCAAAACGGCTGCTTATGTAAAATAAGTCCAGTGAAACCTGTGAGAACATTGCTGTATTTTTCAATCAAAAAATTAATGATATTAGAGATAACATAGTACATCTCCCCAACACTGCAGAACCTCCAAAGCCCCGGTACTCCATTATAAACAAATTAAATGCTTTCACCAGGATAGATTTACCTGAACTACATAGTATAATCTCTCAACTGAAACCCTCCACCTGCGTCCTTGACCCAATACCAACCAGGTTTTTCAAAGAAGTATCAGGCGTGCTAATTGACAATATTCTTGACATAGTAAATTCATCATTAGATACGGGGGTCTTCCCAGACTGTCTTAAGACTGCTGTAGTTAAACCCCTTCTTAAGAAACATAATCTTGACCCCTCTGCCTTTGAAAATTTTAGACCCATCTCTAACCTGCCTTTCTTAAGTAAAGTTCTGGAGAAGGCAGTCATTATGCAGTTAAATAATCACCTCAATAAACATGCTATTCTTGATAAATTTCAGTCGGGTTTTAGAACAAATCACAGCACAGAAACTGCACTCGTTAAAGTAGTAAATGACTTGCGAGTGAATGCAGACAGAGGCCATTTATCTGTTCTCGTCCTCTTCTGCATTTGACACCATTGATCACAATATTCTTAGAAATCGCATTAGTCAATGGGTGGGCGTCTCTGGCAGTG
Source organism: Polypterus senegalus (assembly GCF_016835505.1). Taxonomy (NCBI): domain Eukaryota; kingdom Metazoa; phylum Chordata; class Cladistia; order Polypteriformes; family Polypteridae; genus Polypterus; species Polypterus senegalus. The sequence goes on from NC_053164.1 coordinate 31,251,678, forward strand.
TCTTAAATTGGTTTGAATCCTACCTGGCAGGTAGAAAATTCTTTGTTAGTTGTGGTAATCAAATCTCAAAGACACATGATATCCGATATGGTGTTCCACAAGGCTCTATCCTGGGTCTGCTGTTATTCTCAATCTACATGCTTCCGTTAGGTCAGATTATCTCAGGGCACAATGTGAGCTACCACAGCTATGCTGATGACACACAGCTGTACTTATCTATAGCACCTGATGACTCCGACTCTCTCGATTCACTAACACAATGTCTTACTGGTATTTCTGAATGGATGAATAGTAATTTTCTCAAACTAAATAAAGAGAAAACTGAAATTTTAGTAATTGACTGTAATCTGAATTTTAAATCACATATTCATCAGACCACTAGGACAGCATTTTTTCACTTAAGAAACATAGCAAAAGATAGACCTCTTATATCATTGAAAGATGCTGAGAAATGAATTCACGCTTTTGTTTTCAGTCGACTAGATTACTGTAACGCACTCCTCTCAGGACTACCCAAAAAAGACATCAATCATTTGCAACGAGTGCAGAATGCAGCTGCTAGAATCCTAACTGGGAAAAGAAAATCCGAACACATTTCTCCAGTTTTAATGTCACTACACTGGTTACCTGTGTCATTCAGGATTGACTTTAAAATACTGCTTATGGTTTACAAAGCCTTAAATAATCTCGCCCCATCTTAAATATCAGAATGTCTGACACTTTATATTCCAAATCGTAACCTTAGATCCTCAAATGAGTGTCTCCTTATAATTCCAAAAGCTAAACTTAAAAGAAGTGGTGAGGTGGCCTTCTGCTGTTATGCACCTAAAATCTGGAATAGCCTGCCAATAGGAATTCGCCAGGCAAATACAGTGGAGCACTTTAAAACACTGCTAAAAACACATTACTTTAACATTTCTTTCTCCTAACTTCACTTTAACTTAATACTGATACTCTGTATGTTCAATTCATCATAATAACTATTCATAGTGGCTCTAAAATCCGTACTGACCCCATCTCTCTCTTCTGTTTCTTTTTCTGGTTTCTTTATGGTGGCGGCCTGCGCCACCACCACCTACTCAAAGCATCATGATGCACCAACATTGATGGACTGAAAGCCAGAAGTCTACGTGACCATCATCATCAGGTCCTTCCATGAAAACCCTAAATACAAAGAGGACTGTTTGATTTATGTTAGGTAGATTACCCAGAGGGGACTGGGAGGTCTCGTGGTCTGGAACCCCTACAGATTTTATTTTTTTTCTCCTGCCTTTGGAGTTTTTTTTTTGTTTTTTCTGTCCACCCTGGCCATTGGACCTTACTTATTCTATGTTAATTAATGTTGACTTATGTTTATTTTTTATTGTGTCTTCTATTTTTCTATTCATTTTGTAAAGCACTTTGAGCTACATTTTTTTGTATGAATATGTGCTATATAATTAAATGTTGATTGATTGATTGATTGAAGTCATAACTGGAAGCTCCACCACTAGATGCCTCAGAGGTAGCTCTTCCAAATTAAAATTCAAAACCATCAAAAGAAGAGTCAGACATATGGACTGGTTATAGTAAACTGTAGCTGTTAGCTCACCTTTATCAGCCAGATAGCACATAAATGTCAAAGGGATGACCCAAATTATCTGTGCAAGTAAACAATTAGATTCTACACCAGATAAACCCCCAGATGGCTCTCCTCTCTCTACCCTGATCTGATTGGTTCCTTAACACCTACAATATGTGATGATGTTATTTCTACAGAACACAATGATGTCACAACCACACCCATTGTCAACTATTGTTTGATTAACTGTAGAGCAAAACACATTTTACAAATGGAAAGAGACCCTTCATTTTACTTTATGGTGTTTAATTTATGGGGTCCATATTGTCACGGGTACAGAACAGTGAAATTCTTAATTACATGTGTTAATCAACATGCAACACGTCAATATTCTCTGCCACCATGATTACCTCAAAAACATGGTCTTCCTTAACTGATGAAGAAATCAGTTCAAGATGGTAATATGCAAGTTATCCCAATATCTCATCCTGACAATTTTCTAAGTTCTTTCAACTGCATAGCTTGGTAGTTGGTCTCAGACTCCATGAGCATGTGCTTCAACATTTTTATTTTGAATGCACTTCCATTAATTTCTAATAGGTGGCTTTAAGAATGTTAATTTTTTGTTTAACTGAATTCATATAGATTTACAAGCCAATGTATCTGCCATTGCTCAGGTGTACTTGTAGAATGGGTTGAGGTAAGAAAGCAAATATTTGTGTTTTATGAATGGTGACCATTTTGTCATTGCTGACTGTCCCATCCATCATCTACATAACCTCTTTATCAATTTATTTGCTCTCCTGTTTCAAGAATTTGTTCTTTTTGTGTATGCTTAGACTCCATAATTGCAGTAACTCCATGCTGGGTTGGAACCATGAACGCTGCTTCTTTGTATTACTTGGTTTACTGTGGTTTCAAAAATGCTGTAGATGTTTAATCAACATTAATCAACTGGATGGCTTGTTAAAAGAAACATTTTTGCTATGGCATGTAAGCCGAGCAAAACAATTGAAATTTATGTTGTTCCCTCTACTGACATCCCATTCATGTTGAAACTTTTAAAACTTCAGCTTTTTATGTTAAGTTAGGTTATGTGTGATACACATACAGAATGTCATGGAAATCCACTCAGCTGTTTAGGCGTAACATGCTTTTTGTGGTGTTGACTCCTCACATTATAGCTCCCCAGTAAAATTATTGAAAGCCCCTAAAAGCCTGAATTTTAAATTGCATGAACATTAATGTGCATACAACATTTTGTGGAAGCAGACATTGATATTTTTGAGTTTTTGTGTTGGTTCCCTATCACACCACAACATTATGTCCATTGAATCACTGACTTGGAATGTAACCTCCACTATAAGCAGGACAAGTCAAGTCAAATCAAGTTGGAGAGCATGTACTGGTACAGTGTGTTGCCGCACCCACTACATAACGAAACAACTCAGGATTACGGTCTGCAACCCCCCAGGCAGACACGCGGTCCAGTCCCACCCTCCAGAAATGACCCCCTATCTGCCACAGCCAGGTGTTACGTGGGCGATCCCTTGGCCTGGTCCAGCCACTCGGGTCCCCAACAATGAGGATCTTACGAGTTGGATCACCCTTGGGGAAATGTACCACATGGCCATAGTGCCATAACTGACGCTCCCTCACAATGCAGGTAATGTGCCTCATTCGGGACTCCATGAGCAACTGCTCATTCGACACAAAGTCAAACCAACGGTACCCAAGGATTTTTCGGAGAGACACAGTACCAAAGGAGTCCAGTCTTTCACCTCAGGTCACTGGATAGTGTCCATGTCTCGCAATCATATACCAAGACAGGAAGCACCAGGACTCTAAAGACTTGGACCTTCGTCCTTTTGCATAGATATTAGGAGTATCATACACCCCTTTCCAGTGACCTCATGGCTCCCCTATGCTCTCCCAATCTGTCTATTGACTTCATAGGAAGAGTCACCAGGACATGAATGTCACTGCCAAGGTAAGTAAACCTCTCAACAAGGTCAACACTCTCTCCCCAAACAGACACACTGCTGATGGCTGTGCCCAAGACGTCATTAAAGGCCTGGATCTTGGTTTTTATCAGGACGCTTGCAAGTCCAGACTCTCAGACTCCTCGCTCAGTCTCTTGAGCGCCCCGATCAGAGCCTCCATTTACTTTGCGAAGATCACAGCATCGTCAGCAAAGTCAAGATCTGTGAGCCTTTCTTCACCAACAGAGGCCCCACAGCCGCTGGACCTCATGACCTTGCCCAACACCAAGTCCATACATGCTTTGAACAGAGTAGGAGCAAAAACACACCCCTGATGAATCCCAGAATCAACTGGGAAAAACACGGAGGTCCTGTCTCCACTCTGCACAGCACTCACAGTACCAGTGTACATGATATCCAGCAACCTCGAGGGGATCCTGCAAATCCTCAGGATGTCCCACAGGGCAGCTCGATCAACTGAGTCAAACGCTTTATGAAAATCGACAAAGGCTGCAATGAAACTCTGCCGATATTCGCGTTTGTGCTCCATGAGAACCCTCAGTGCCAGGATGCAGTCAATGGTAGACTTCGTAGGCATAAAACCACACTGTTCCGTTCGCTGGTAGGTGAGCAAGTGATCACGGATCCTATTGAAGACGAGCCTAGCAAGGACCTAACCTGGCACCAAGAACAGTGTTATCCCCCTGTAGTTGCTGCAATCCAGGCGATCACCCTTCCCTTTCCAGATAGGGACAACAAGTCGACTTGTCGTCCCTATAAACAGGACCAACCCTTAAAAATGTGCCAAATTTATTGCCATCAGCTGAACTGTTCTAGCATGATAACATGGCTTTGCACCCCTCAGCCCCACCATTAAACCCCATTTCTAAGACCTTTGAAAGGTTTTCAAGTTTAGATTTTAGATTATACCAAATGTAACACACATGCTAAATTTCATGGACTTTGACTCAGCCATTTTGGAGTGATAATTATTCTGCCACCCTAGACCACCCTTCCTAATTATATTTTTGAAATGTCATGCAGCCTGGATTTCAGTTGGTTCGGCTTTATTATGCATGCAAAGTCTCATTAAGATCAACTCCATTTTGGAATAATGTCTAGTTTTTAGGTTGCTCCCCATTATGGCTCTCCTCCCTAGTGACATTTTGTTACTTTATATAGCCTGTATTTTATGTTGGACCAAGTGCAACCTACATACAAATCTTTATGATCTTTATGAGTCAGTTTAGACACTTTTGTGTGACTGGGAAACAAACGAACAGACAAAATGCAATCTGAGGATTGAAATGAGGTTTTTAGAATTGAAAATAGATAAATAACATCAAACAAAGGCAAAAAAATTCAAAAGACAAACAGAGGGTGCTACAAGTCTGTTTACACATATTATCATTATGAAGTGCTTTCCTATTGCAGAAATGTTTTTCAGGGACCAGAGACTTTTGTGAAACTCTGGAACTTTTGTAGCATTCCCACCACAGGTACTTGGGCCATTTGTATTTCCTGGTGGGTAGATCCTGATACTTTTTTCTTCTCCAGGGTATGTGCTTTTCGTTCAACCAGTAAGTACTGCAGTAAGGCAATGTCTGGTTCACCACAACCACTAGTGCCATCTTACAAATCCGTTAGCAGTTTGGACTTCAGCCACACTTCACACCACATCACTCTTCATAGCCTCGTCTTTGGTGCACTGCACCAACAACTGCATTGAAGCAATAAGTGAGGGAGTGTGGTCCAAAATGAACTCCCAACTGCCTCAATTTGTACTGCATTACTCTTATTTGCATGTCACACATTTTGAATAAAGGTTACAGTTCTGTTGTGCAGTGAAATGGCAACACAAAACAATGGCCAGGGACCACAAGTGGGCCGTATTCTATATCATACAGGGACTCATTGGTTCCTGAAAAACAAGTTCCTGCACCTGGAAAATGCCTATTATCATTATTTTTGTGAGTTAATCATTTTATGGAAAATGAGTGGAAATTCCAAGTCCTATCTGGTGTCACGCACGCACGAGTAGGGGACCGCGGACGGACCTTAACACGCTTGGGAAGACATTCGCCGGCTGGGAGTGGCGGGGTACTAACCTTTCTCCTTTTCTTTCTTGCAGAAAAAGACGCTCCGCCATAAGCCTCATTCTTCCCGCAGCACGTTACTTCCGCCCTTCCTCCTCCATTGTTCCTGACATCATCAATCCCATCTTCCCCCACAGTTCCTTCCCAGCATTCCTCCACTTCCGGCTCCTCCTCCATAAAATGTCCGCCGACGCCATCTTTGGCGTCGTGCATATGTGAAGCTTTCTGTTCATATATTTTGACCCTGAATTTAATTTTTGTTGTAGATCATTTTTCAGTACACAGGGCCGGAAACCCCAACCTTTATGTTGTCTGTTGCTTCGTTTATTACACTGGGTATAAATAAATGGGGAAAAACTGTGTTTTGGAAATACAACATGGCTAAGCTCAGTTTACAATGAGACAAGTTAATTGAGAGGAAAATGTGATATGAACCTGTAGTCTTAGATGAGATCCTGTTATGGTCATTATAAAATTCAGTGCATGCCAAAGGCATCTTCCCATCAGCCCCAGCACACTCTTACTGCCTGATGGGAATTGTAGTCCCTAACTGCACCAGTTTTTGAGTTGCCCTCCCCTAAAAAACCTTTTTCCCCCAATACAAAAAGTAGCCCATGTTGGACCAACAGCAACACATATGCAAAATTTTGTGAAAATTGGGTCTGCAATTTTTTAGTTAGCAGCAAAAAAAAACACACAAACAGATGACGATTTGTTTTATATAGATTAAACGTAATGTCTAATATCTCTTAACGGCAGATAATGTTTTAGCTGTTGTCACACACGCGCATTTAGGGGGCAGTCAAAAGGCTCAATCGCACGTGAAAGAATGAAAGACAGTGGTATAAGACGAGGTATTAATGCTTTTTTTTCCTTAACTCCACAGAAAGACAACAGAATAAACGGCCATACCGGTCATCGTGTCCCATTCCCACAAAAGACTCCTCGGCTGGCTCTGTAGGGTTGCCATTTTTCCGAATAGCCCCAATGACTACAGTCCATCAACCATATTTCTGATGTCATCTCCGGCTATTACGTTTGATGTCAGCTCCAGTCTCCCCTGACCCTCCTCCCCATTAATTGCACTTCCTTTTTTGTTTGTATATAAGAACCAAAGAGAGAACTTTAGTTTGTCAAATGTTTTGCTTTGATATTGACCCTTATTCTGTACTGGACGCTACACCCAGTATTCAGGGAGGATCCCCAACTCTTAACGTGAGATTCTGTGTGTTTATTCTTTCACATTGTGTTTTGAGATTTTTCAGGTAGGAAAGATGGAATTTCCAAGGTAAGGCTGTCATACTCAGTGTTGCTGGGAATTTTGAAGACATAGATTGAGTTCTCACATGGCTACTTCACTTTAAGAGGTTCACTTCTGCTAAGCCTGTTGAAGAAGACCATGCCCTTCAATCTAGAGATCCATCCCTCTCACCTTTCTCTAGGCACTCAAACACACACACACACACACTCAGCCAGGCTCACAAAGTAACTGAATGCTCACCCTGATGAGCCGCGCTCTCTTCACTAGGTCATTGAGCTTCCGAAGAGCCGCGTTTCGTGGCAGGTTCTGAATGTCATTGAACAGGTCCTGCTCCTCCAACTCAAATAGCTTGCGATTGTCAGGAATGAGCAGTGGTTCCGACCAAAAGGACCCGATGAAAACACGGACCACCTCTGGAGTATTGAAAACTTTGCCCAGAGACCACATGAGGGCGCCATAGACACGCATAAGCTGCTGGGTGTCCACCATGTCAGCCTTGTTGAGAACAACTCGGATCTTGTCTTCATTCCCATTGAGGGCTCGGATGGCCTCGGAAAACTCATCTGAGATTTCAAGCTTGTGGGCATCGAAGAGAAGGATAATGCGGTCAACGCGCTCGGCGAACCACTGCAGGACCGCTGGGAAGTCATAACCTGGGGACAGAGAAATGAAAAGAGAATAAGGCCATTAATGAGAAGCAGGAGAGAAATGAGAAAGGCCAGCACATAAGGAATGAACGGGGGGAACAAAAAGAGAAAATGTTTTTAAAATTACAACGGGGGAATGATCACTAGAGGAAAGTCAGCATAACCTCGATGACCCAAATCCTGAAATGCCTCCGCTCAGTCATTCTTTCCAGTTACGCCTCTCTGAATTTGTTCTTTTCATCCCCTGCTCTGTTAGGCCGGCCATACTGTGCCCTCCTCTTTCATTCCATCTCCTTGCTCGACTCAGTGTGGATAATCAAGGCCAGCTGGCTCCAGTGGCAACACAGCTGCAACTATTTTAATTTTTTTTTTGGAGGATATAAATATTCTTACAATAACTTTTTTATCTCACACATGAGTGACACACTGAGCCAGAAAGAGTAAGCAGCTTCTGGGGGAGAACACAGCATAAGAGATGCCAATAAGAAATAAAAATGTTCCAAAGGATACCACAGAATATGTATTTCTGGAAAATGTATGTTAATGTTCAACGCAAACTGTTCCAGAAGGAAAATGCAGAAAGAATGAACAATAAAAGAAAACAAAGAAATTCATATTTTTGAGTCATACAGTCATGATAACCATAGAAAGGTACTATATAGATGGCAAAGCATTTTAAGCAGTCTGGGACAGGTTACCCAGAATGCCAGGGGCTGTGAGCGCGGACGTGTCAGAGGCATGACGGGGACAGCCCAGCCAATGTGGGTACTTTATTAGAAGAGTTCCAGCATAAGCACTATGGTAAAGATCAGGGTAAAAAACTAAGTCTAGCAGGGAGAGTACCATCATGGATGACACTGTAAAGATTAACAAAATAAATATTGTCAAGCACAAGCGGTTAGGAAACATCTTCAGAGCTCCTATAGAGTAAGCAAATACCACCCAAAGCAGAGCAGCGTTGGGAAAATCCTCTCCGTTTTCATCCACAGTTTAGAGGCTTGCCAGCCTGATGATGTCCTGGCACTCTAAAAACCAAGAAGGCACTGGCAGTGAGCAATCATTCAGGACCTGCAACTGAGGAAGACAGAGCTCCTACTTAGAAGTGCTTATGTTCACTTTCCTAGTGACACAATGCTGTATTTTGCACCCTCATGCGCCTTTTCTTTTGTGTTTCTTCATCAACCGTAGTACTACGTGGCCGGCAACCCAATACTTTGCTTTGACCTGTTTTATTTGTTCTTAAATATAATAATTAATTAAAAGCACTTTTCTAAACTACTCAAAATGTTTTACATATACTGGATAGCGCAGAGCAACTTCAACCACTACCACTACACCAGTATACTCATCACACAATAGCTATTAGGTGGTGAAAGGGTGAGAGAGATAGTTAGCTAATAAGGGACAGAGATGATGAGGATTGCAGAATGACCAGGCCATCCATCCATCCATTATCCAACCCGCTATATCCTAATACAGGGTCACAGGGGTCCGTTGGAACCAATCCCAGCCAACACAGGCAGGGCACCAGTCCACCGCAGGGAACACACACATACACCAAGCACACACTAGGGACAATTTAGAATCGCCAATGCACCCAACCTGCATGTCTTTGGACTGTGGAAGGAAACCCACGCAGAACGTGGAGAGAACATGCAAACTTCACGCAGGGAGGACCCGGGAAGCGAATCCTGGTCTCCTAACTGCGAGGCAGCAGCACTACCTACTGCGCCACCATGCCACCCTATAACCAGGCCATGATGGACAATTTAGCTAAGACATCATGACTCTATTCTTTTTAAAAGATGTCCAGGGATCTTTTATGTCCACAGACAGTAAAACCATTGGTTTTATGTCTCATTCAAAAAGTGGTGTAGTTGGCAGAATTCTGTATAGAAGATGACAAAGCCCTTTGATTTGACAGAAGTCATTAAAAATATGAAGGAGCCAAAAAAAGCAACTCAGCAGAGATGGAGGCGCGTGGGGAATGCAAGGGAAACCCTGTGGGTGGAGAAAGCAGTAGAACCATCCTAAGTGCTTGTACCTCCGCATATTCAGGTGAACTGTGACATGACGATATGTTTGTAAAATGTAGAGCAATTTCCACCAAAGGCACAATAAAGATGGGAGTTTAAAACTATGTAAAAAAGAAAGTATCATTTCTGGTCAAGAAAGATCTAGTCACGCATTTTCTGAGCCCACCTATTTGCATTTCAAGGTGGAAATGAGTAAAGAAATCACCTGTGCTAGATTTCACACTTTAGCAAAGGGCAGCCACTCACCCACCATCTGTGGTTCATACTGGGCAGGTCTGTTATCAACAGTAGCTGATTTGCCTGAAACTGAATTTACAGCAAAACTCGGTGCATCACTTCACAAAATATTTGAAAATGAAAGTGCTTTTCCATCTAGTGAACTTCATGGCCTGCCACAGGATTAGTTCCTATCTGGTGTGGAGAATCTGCAAACTGTGTATATTAATTTTTAATTATTGTGCTCAATGAAGCAGGATTTACAGGGCTTAATTCCAGTTATTGCAAGCATCCTTTTGTATTGTATTAGCAATTTATGCATTTGTTCCTGTCAGTTTTTATCTTTGTTGATTACTTCCATTTACTTAGGAATGGGAAATCGGTACTTACCACAGAACCTGCTTTAGTTAATGTGAACAGACAGATACCGTAGGACTAGGAATTACCAAAGTATTTCACAGCTTGGGAAAGGAAGGCTGCGGTGGGCTGGCGCCCTGCCCAGGGTTTGTTTCCTGCCTTGCGCCCTGTGTTAGCTGGGATTGGCTCCAGCAGACCCCCGTGACCCTGTAGTTAGGATATAGCAGGTTGGATAATGGATGGATGGATGGGAAAGGAAGGAGAGCAGATATACTTCAAAGATCAAAGTCTTTCATCATCAGGATAAGATGGTCAATCAAAAATGTGCAAATTTAAATTAAATATGGCTCATCTGATGCAGGGCTGCCTTAATGGTATAATAGGCCACCAGGCAAAGTAATGCACTGGAGCCCTTGTTTTCATAGCAAAACAGAAACATACATAGGCATCAGAAATATCGTGTGTCTCCCAGTCAGTGCCCATTGTGCCCCTACATTAAGTTGGCCCTGTTCTGATGGACCAAAGAGGAGAAAAAAGAGGAAGGAGCACAATGACAGAAGGGAAACATCAGCGATCAAGAGACATGAGACCATCTCATTTGGATCTCAGAAAACGTAACTATGAATGGCGCCGATCACTAAACTTACTCTTACGTTAACCCTTAAACTGACACATACTTGGGGGTTAATGCACCCCTGGATGCCAAATACTTCTTTGCTGCACTTTTTAAGTAAACGTCACAATTCTCAATGAAAAAGTGAAATTTTAATGGAACACATATTTTTTTTCATGCAAAGAGCATCACAATTACTGCAACATTGATCATTTTACACACTGCTAATGAACTGTAAAAACTATTTAAAAAAACTACTGGGACAATATATACAAAGTGCATATTGACGCCATTGATGAAATTCAGAAAATCACTGAGCCAACTGCGTTTGAACTGGCTGCACGCAAACACACGGAGGTAAACGCGGATGCTTGCAGGCTCGTCTAGTGCAGCGGCTGAATCCCAGAGACAGTGGTGCTGCAGTTCTGCCGGGGCCGCCGGTGGTCATGAGCTGAATGCTCAACGAATATACGGCACTGACTGATCAGCCCCGGCGTGCTGGCAAATTGCATTGGGAACCGATTATAGCCGGTTCCAGCGGTTTAAGGGTTAAGTCATCTAAATAACGTGTTACTCTTGGACGATATCGTATTATTCCTTTCCTCTTCCGATACTCAAGTTTAGCAACAGCAGGTATGGTGTTCCCCAAGTGCAGATAATTACACACCATGTTTAGGGTAATAGTGGTGTATGGAGGCCTGGTTGATGATCTACATAATCATATGCTGCAGCTCTTCAGGACATTGCAGGAAACTCTTCTATTGATGCTTCTATTACACCGGCCATTTCTAACAACCGGTCAACACGAAGGAGAATGATATTGTCATTAACATCTCTGGCTTCCACCTATTCAATGAGACAACGCATCTTCTGTTTCATCAACTCCCTATTCTCCATCTTTGATGCCGGGTGAACACACTCATGATTGGGATGCCTCTTATCTCATCTGTTGACGCTGACTGGTCATTCAATTACATTCAGATCTGGCATGATCAACGCGAGGTCTTAGTCGAAATGCAATGAACTCGGAGCGGCCGCTAAGCGAAATGCAATACGTCTGCTTTGCTTTTAGTTATGCCATGCGGTCTGTGGAGACGAATCGAAGGTTGTGTGCTGCTGTAGTGAAAAGCAATTGATCATTTGGTCGATATGTTTTAAAGTATAAATTTGACAAAATTAAATGCATTACATTTTAACGTACTTAACACAATGGGCAGCATTTAATTTTAGCATGAATAACCTTCCATAAGATTTAAGGCTTTATGTACCCATGTCTAGTATAACTGATGTCAATGTATTGGTGTAAAAACAATACGAATGGATGTCATTGTTTTAACTAACAACACCACTCACAGAAATCATTTCTAAGGTACTTGTCATTATCCAATTACCTTAAGTTGGCTTTCCTCAGCATGAATTTGTTTTTTAAGCTTTTAAAAAACAAATTGCAAAAATCTCACATTATGCAGCTACTTTACTCTGATTCAACTGAAAATGAGTACATTTGTACACTTTATGTATCTGCTTCTAATATAATTGACAGAATGTGGCCGGATGTCATAATAACTCTGTACATGTACAGTAAATTTATAAAAAGCAAATAAATCTCGTTGGCAAAGCATCACCAGTCATGTGAGGAGGCCACTCAGTGGTGCCAAATCAGTTCTTTTTTTCTATATTTTCCATTAAGAAGATTGAACACAGTGCTTTTTTGGGATATTTTATAGAATATTTGAGCAGTTTTAGGGTAATTTTGGTGGCAAGAACGCTTAATTAGCACAAGTTTAATTAATTAAACAACCCTTTGTAAAAATATTGCAGTACTCAACCATTTATTTAACGTCAGAGAAAGAAACAGACTGGACATAACTGACCTTTAAGTGCTAAAGATTTGGGTGGCTATTGTAAAAGAAAAATGAACTGTTTGCAAGCTACTTAGGGTTAATAGCTGGCAAAGCCGTTTTGCTCTAATGGCAGGTTATTTGTCATAAGACGGTTTCCAGTTTCGTTAGGAACGCATCTATTTGACACAGGAAAGGTGACCATTCCTTCTTTAGGGTCTATCTGACAAGTTAAAAAAAAGAATAAGAAAAGATGGCCCATTAGCGTAATAAAATAAAATGATTAAGTAAACGATATTATATTTTTTTCGATAAATAAGGGGAAGGGAAAGGAAGAAGAAATTATAAAAAGCCAATCGAAAAAATGGAACTTTGCTTTTGTGATTGCAACGTAGAATCCATGTAGTGATCTGCGACTGAATAAAAATCTAATTGATTGAACTGTTCCTGTCTTCCACACTATGAAGGCGTCTAGATGTATGAATGGGTATCGCCCTGATTTAACTGAAATATTGTGTAAATGTTGGGTTCGTGAGCTGGTGGTCAGAGACACAAACACAGAATTCAATGGATATTCTTCCGAGCGGGCTGTCTTTACTGCAGGAGTGCTGTCTCTGGCAAACGTACCCAACCCAAAGTAATATCCATTCATACATCCAGCTTTTTGGAGCCTCGTCACATCAGCCATAAAGGTTCTCTACACTGAACGTACACCTGGGACCTCCTTGCTGCGAAGCAGCAGCGCAACCTCCACGCCACAGTGCTTCCACATGTTTAATACATGCTTTAATGCATTTCATCCTGAAAATTAAATCAAGCATTTACCTTAGCATTCTAAATGTTCAGAGAGCAGGAATATCATGAAATTAATGTATTCTGTGTGGTGATCGCTGCCTGCGCCTCATCTCAGTGCAAGAGGAAGTCAGTTTAAGAAGCACGTAGCGATTAACAACTGTGTCGGGGAACACTTAACACAAAGCATTTAATGTGCTACATTAACTTATGACAGGGTTTGAGAAAATCTAGTAAATTTAACATTGATTTTAAGATGAAGTTTACAACATTCTACTTTAATGACAGAATAAACTACGAGAATAAAGTCAACATGTCAACTGTAATGTCGACATAAGCGCCGAGATTAAAGTGGAAATGTCGAAAATACGGTTGGCATGTTGACTTTAATGTCGACATAAACATTGAGATTAAAGTGGAAATGTCAAGAATACATTCAGCATGTTGACTTTATCCGACATACACTTTTTTTTCTTCACTGTGTCCGTATTTTTTTTTCCTTCTCTGTGGCCCTAATACACTTCCGTAGTAGAAAGTTTTCTCAGCAAATAATTTTTTAAGTGCAGAAAATTGTAAATTAATAGGAGATCAACAAAAGAGTTAAGCCTTGAAAGCTTTAGTAAAAACATACATATATATTTATATATATATATATATATATATATATATATAAACTGCTCAAAAAATTAAAGGAACACTTTGAAAACACATCAGATCTCAATGGGAAAAAGAAATCCTCCTGGATATCTATACTGATATAGACTGGGTAATGTGTTAGGAACGAAAGGATGCCACATCGTTTGATGGAAATGAAAATGATCAACCTACAGAGCCCTGAATTCAAAGACGCCCCAAAAATCAGAGTGAAAAAATTATGTGGCAGGCTAGTCCATTTTGCCAAAATTTAATTGCAGCAACTCAAAATTGTATGCAGCACTTTGTATGGCCCCTGTGTTCTTGTATACATGCCTGACAACATCGGTGCATGCTTCTAATGAGATGACAGATGGTGTTGTGGGGATCTCCTCCCAGATCTGGACCAGGGCATCACTGAGCTCATGGACAGTCTGAGGTGCAACCTGGTGGCATTGGATGGACCAAAACATAATGTCCCAGAGGTGTTCTATTGGATTTAGGTCAGGAAAGTGTGGTGGCCAGTCAATGGTATCAATTCCTTCATCCTCCAGGAACTGCCTGCATACTCTCACCACATGAGGCCAGGAATTGTCGTGCACCAGGAGCCACTGTACCAGCATAGGGTCTGACAATGGGTCCAAGGATTTCATCCTGATACCTAATGGCAGCCAAGGTGCCTTTGTCAAGCCTGTAGCGGTCTGTGTGACCCTCCATGGATATGCCTCCCCAGACAATCATTAACCCACCACCAAACTGCTCATGCTGAATGATGTTACAGGCAGCATAATGTTCTCCATGGCTTCTCCAGACCCTTTCACTTCTGTCACGTGCTCAGGGTGAACCTGCTCTCATCTGTAAAAAGCACAGGGCACCAGTGGTGCATCTGCCAATTCTGGTATTCTATGGCGAATGCCAATCGAGCTGCATGCTGCTGGGCAGTGAGCTCAGGGCCCATTAGAGGACATGGGGCCCTTGGGTCACCCTCATGAAGTCTTTCTGGTTGTTTGGTCAGAGACATTCACACCAGTGGCCTGCTGGAGGTCATTTTGTAGGGCTCTGGCAGTGCTCATCCTGTTCCTCCTTGCCCAAAGGAGCAGATACTGGTCCTGCTGATGGGTTATGGACCTTCTATGGCCCTCTCCAGCTCTCCTAGAGTAACTGCTTGTCTCCTAGAATCTCCTCCATGCCCTTGAGACTGTGCAGGGAGACACAGCAAACCTTCTGGCAATGGCACGTATTGATGTGGCTGCCAATCCTGGAGAAGTTGGACTACCTGTGCACCTCTGTAGGGTCCAGGTATCACCTCATGCTACCAGTAGTGACACTGACTGTAGCCAAATGCAAAACTAGTGAAGAAACAGTCAGAAAAGATGAGGAGGAAAAATGTCAGTGGCCTCCACCTGTTAAACCATTCCTGTTTTGGGGGTCATCTCATTGTTGCCCCTCTAGTGCATCTGTTGTTAATTTCATTAACACCACAGCAGCTGAAACTGATTAACAACCCCCTCTGCTACTTAACTGACCAGATTAATATCCCATAAGTTTCATTGACTTTATGCTATACTCTGATTAAAAAGTGTTCCTTTAATTCTTTTGAGCAGTATATAGTGCCTTCAGAAAGGGTTAAGACCCTGAAACTTTCAAATTTTATTATGTTGCAGCCTTATTCTAAAATCATTTACATTTTTTCTAATATCAAGTAACAAACACTCAGCACCCCAGAACGAAAAAGTAAAAATAGGAATTTTGCAAATATATTAAAAATAAAAAACTGAAATATCACATTGACCCCAGTGTTGTGAGCCTTTGATCTGACATTTGAAATCTGGCTCAGATTGCATCCCATTCTCTTGATCATTGTTGAGTTGTTTCTATGCCTTCTTTAGAGTCCACATGTGGTCAATTCCATTGGTTGGATATGACAAAAAGGTACACTTTTGTCTACAGAAGGTCACACAGTTGAGTAAAAACCAAGCCATGAGGTTGAAGAAATTGCTTGCAGAGCTTATAGACAGGATTGGGTCAAGGCACACAGATCTAGGAAATGCTACCAAATATTTCTGCATCATCAAAGGTTCCCAAAAGCAGAGAGGCTTCCATTATTCTTAAGTGGAAGAAATCTGCAAAAAACACGACTTTTCCCAGAGCTGGCCACCTGGCCAGATTGAACAATTAATAGAGAAGGGTCTTGGTAATTAAGATGACCAAGAGCCCCATGGTCACTCTGGTTCCAGAGAACTTTTGTGGAGATGGAAGAACCTACCAGAACCACCACCACTGCAGCACTTCACTAATTTGGACTTCATGGCACGGTGCCCAGATGACATATACTGTATAAGCCAGTGTGGAGTTTGCAGAAACTGTGAGAAGCAAGATTCTCTGGTCTGATGAAACCAAAATTGAGCCGTTTGGCCTCAAGTCTAAGCGTCACACCTGGAGGAAACAGGCAGCACTCATCACCTGCACAACGCTATTCTAACAGTGAAGTATGCTGGTGGCAACATCACATTATGGGGTTGTTTTTCAGCAACAACTTGAAGAATAGTCAGGGTTAAGGAAACGATGACCGGAGCAAAGTACAGAGATATCCTTAATTAAAACCTGCTTTAGGACACTCCTGACCTGAAGGTGGGCTGAAAGTTCACCTTGCAACAAACAGGACAGTACAACCTAAGCACAAAGCAAAGAAAACACAAGAATGGTTTGGCAACAACTCTGTGAATTTCCTTAAGTGGCCCAGCAAGAGCCCGGACTGGAAGTGATTCTCTGTAGAGAGCTGAAAATAACTGTCCACCATCGGACCTTCACCCAACATGACAGAGCTTGAGAGGATCTGCAAAGAAGAATGACAGAAAAATCCCCAAATCCAGGTGTGTAAAGCTGTCATGCCAGAAGACCCCAGAATGGACCTGCTGCCAAAGTGTGTCAATTGAATATTCGTTTTTTGTTTGTTTCTGTTTTTTAAATTACTTTCTTAAGTAATTTACCTAAAAGTTTTTGCTTTTCATTCTGGAGTATTGAGTGTTGCTTAATGAGGGGAAAATAACATTAAATGATTTTAGCATAAGGCTGCAACATAAAAAAGAAAAAACGTAAAGGGAACTCAATAGTTTCTGAAGGCACTGTATACATACAGTACATACACTATCATTTAAGAAATAATCACAAGAAAAGCATGATTTAAAGTTTTTTTGCATTATTCGTAAATTCCACAGCGATTCAATGAATTTATCGTTCAAGATAATTACTAAGTTTTACATTTAAAGAGATTTTGTAGTAAACTAGTGTTCATGGTTAGATCTTATATTATTAGATCACATGGGTGGCGTGGCCCATCACTGTGACGCCTCTGGTAAAGCATGGAATAAAAGTCATTCACAAGGACTGAGCTGAGTGCTAAAGACGTACGAGGCAAAGCTCGGGGTAACCCAGCACAAGCCCTCGTGTCCCTCTGCTACTAACCCCCGCATACATGGCGATGTGACGTATGGATAATGGATGCCAAGAGGCCGTCTTTGTATCAGGCAGTGTTGATCGTGCAGCCAACGTACCCGTTTATAAATAGAAACGCCTTAGCCGTGTTGAGTTTGTGTCTTTATTCCCAAATTAAAATGTAACTTCTTAAAGGCCCTCCAGGCCGTGCGCGGACACCGCACTCGAATGGCAGGAGCGCGCCGCTTCTTCAGTGACGCACGGTCGGGGTGGGGCGCTGAATAGTTTTGATTGGTTTATGTGGTGTCTCCTAGCAACGTCTCCAACATAGCTGAACATATTTTTTATTTTTTTTACTTATTTTTCCCTCCACTCAAACGCATAGCTCAAGTACCGAGAATGTCTTGTGATTTTGTTTTCCAGGGTTTCCCAAGCAGCCCAAGGCTACACAAGGACAGAAAAATTCCCATTGCGGCCACGGCTAGTCTCTTAAATTCTCTGCCATCGAAGCCCGTCAGCTTAATGCATCCACTTTCATCATCATCCCCGTAAACGTCTGACTCGACTGTGCCGCACACAAATCCGCCTTTTCATGTTTGTCCTACAGCACCACGCATTTCTAACTGCGATCATGTCTATGTAAAGCATAAATCTCTTTCCATCATTCCTCCATTATTTGCCTGGCTTAAGACTGCGCAGCAAATCAAAAGGATAATGCCTGGATTGCCTCCCGTAATTCAGTATGTGAGAGTGTTGTACATAGTGCCTTTCAGGGACTGCTTCGTCTGACGGTTCTCGACACACTGATGTCCATCCATCCATCCATTTTCTAACCCGCTGAATCCGAACACAGGGTCACGGGGGTCTGCTGGAGTCAATCCCAGCCAACACAGGGCACAAGGCAGGAACCAATCCTGGGCAGGGTGCCAACCCACCGCAGACACTGATGTCTCTCTCTGGAATTTACACGCCGGGCAAAGCAACCGCAAAGGAGCGACTAACCGCGCTTCTGGGTGAGAGGGGCTTGGCGCACAGAGTGCACTGCACTGTCCCGCTGTCACAGCACAGGCCGTGTCTTCACGCTTTCCACGGGACCCTGGGCTAAGGCGCAGTATGAAGCCCCCTAATGGCACAGTGCCTTCATTACAATAGACCAACATTACCGTAGAAATCGCAAACAATTAAACTAACCTGCTTACTAGAAGTAATACCACAAAGACAGAGTAAACAGAAATCTAACGATAGCCATAGGCCATTAGTTTGTTAGTGCAGTTGCCCTTATAACTCATAACTTTTATTCCTCCTAAATTAAAAGGGCATTACACGATGAGCTCGAGTCGCTGTCGCCTGAAAATGTCACAGTGCTCCACACTCCGTGATCTAACTGCTGCGGCAATCGCACCACTGACCCGTGGTAATCTAACGGATATTACACAATATTGGTTGATTTTTAGTACACTATTGGTTAAGTTTCTCATTGATCTGGTCGAGAATTAAGTGAGGTCAAGATAAACTTGAAACTTAATATGAAAATTCTGCAAACACAAACTCGCTAGTAAAAAAAGACCCTTCTACAGCCTTTATGGTCTGACAAAAGTGTTCACTTGAGTGGTGATGACATCACTTAAGTTATATTTTTACGAGATTTCTGCATTCTTTTAGGGTTCCAGTACTGATTTCAGTAAGGCAGTCAGCCATTGCCAAACCCACTTAGTCCTGTCCAGGGTCGAGGGGGTCTGCTGGAGCCTATCCCAGGTGGCATAGGGCACAAGGCAGGAGCAAACCCTGGACAGGGCGCCAGTCCATCGATCTGGAGTATTTAAAACCTTTTCATATTCACACAAAATGTTTGTTTTTTATATTTTATTTTTATTATACTACTTGAATTGCCAAATACGATTCTGTTCATAACTTTTATGGACAGAATTTCTAGGCGCAGCCAGGGTGTTGAAGGGGTCCGGTTTGGTGGACTCAGGATTGGGTCACTGCTTTTTGCAGATGATGTTGTCCTGTTTGCTTCATCAGGCCGTGATCTTCAGCTCTCTGGATTGGTTCGCAGCTGAGTGTGAAGCGGCTGGGATGAGAATCAGCACCTCCAAATCCGAGAGCATGGTCCTCAGCCGGAAAAGGGTGGAGTGCCCTCTCAGGGTTGGGGGAGAGATCCTGCCCCAAGTGGAGGAGTTCAAGTATCTCGGGGTCTTGTTCACGAGTGAGGGAAGAATGGAGCGTGAGATCGACAGGCGAATCGGTGCGGCGTCCGCAGTGATGCGGGCTCTGCATCGGTCTGTCGTGGTGAAAAAGGAGCTGAGCCGTAAGGCAAAGCTCTCAATTTACCAGTCGATCTATGTTCCTACCCTCAACTATGGTCATGAGCTATGGGTAGTGACCGAAAGACGCCTGGACGCCTCCCTGGTGAGGTGTTCCAAGCACGTCCAACCGGGAGGAGGCCCCGGGGAAGACCCAGGACACGCTGGAGGGACTATGTCTCCCGGCTGGCCTGGGAACGCCTTGGAATTCTCCCGGAAGAGCTGGAAGAAGTGGCCGGGAGAGGGAAGTCTGGGCCTCTCTGCTTAAGCTGCTGCCCCCGCGACCCGAACTCGGATAAGCGGAAGAGGATGGATGGGATGGATGGATGGAATTGCCAAATACAAGTATATTTACAGTAAACATTATAAGATTTCCTTGTTAAAAAGGGTTATTTTTGCATTTGGGCAGCGAAATGGTAGCGTTGCTGCGTCGCAGTAAAGAGACTAGGGGTCACTTCCCGGGTGCCCCCCTGTGTGGAGTTTCCGTGTTCACCCTGTTTTTGTGTGGATTTACTCCCTCTGTCCAAAGACATGCTGGTTGGGAGAATCGACAACACTATATTTGCTTTAGTGTGTGTTTGGTGTGTGTGTGTGTTTGTAATACGATGGAGTGGCGCCCTGTCCGAGGTTTATTCCTGTCTTGCATATTATGCTAACTGGGATAGGCACTCCACCATCTCTGAACTGGATTAAGCAGGTTAGAAAATGACATATCTTTGTTTTTTAAAATGACAGATAATATCTGTTAAATAACAAAAAATGCAGTTCAATACTGTTTTTTAATGCAAGAAGGTACCATTTATTTTGAAATTACATGAAAATGTTATGAGATAGTAGGACGGCACGGTGGCGCAGTGGGTAGTGCTGCATCGCAGTTAGGAGACCCGGGTTCGCTTCCTGGGTCCTGCCTGCGTGGAGTTTGTATGTTCTCCCCGTGTATGTGTGGGTTTCCTCCCACAGTCCAAAGACATGCAGGTTAGGTGCATTGGCGATCCTAAATTGTCCCTGGTGTGTGCTGGGTGTGTTGTGTATGCCCTGTGGTGGCCTGGCTCCCTGACTGGGGTTTCTTCCTGCCTTGCACCCTGTGTTGGCTGGGATTGGCTCCAGCATACCCCCGTGACCCTGTAGTTAGGATATAGTGGATTGGATAATGGATGGATGGATGGATGCTATGAAATATGACTCCGTTTCTTTTAATCAAAATACTCTTTTTTAGGATGGATTGGCGCCCCGTCCGGGAGTTGTCCCTGTCTTGATTGCTCGGATTAGCTCCAGCTTCCCCGCAACCCTGTCCTGGATAAACTGGTTAAGAAAATGAATGGATGGTATTTAGGCCCTCACTCACATGGCCCCCCAGCCCCTGCCAAGTGCGGGGGTTTTAAAACGCGATCACATTTTTTCCATTCTCACACGTAGCTCACGGTAAATCTAATTATCTGCGACTGCGAGTCTCCCATTCGATTTAAGCGTCAAGAAGCTAAGACCCCCCCTTCATCCCCCGGCATGCATACATACTGCCGCGCCCCATCGACCCTTAAGGAATCCCAAGCTTGCCATGCGCCAATCTGACACAGCCTGGCACCGGAGTGTGAAGATAACAGGCCTCAGCTAAAGAGAAAAGGAAAAAAGAAAGTTTGACCTCGCGACAAGTAAAGAGGGCGCGATGAGCCCACGTAGCGAGCACAGGCCACCCCCGCCACATTCCAGCTGCGCTTTGCTAACGGGTCGCCATTTACATTCCTCGGCGTTTCTACAGAGCCTCCTGACAGGATGAGCCAGTTTATACAGAGGGATGTCCTGCCATTCTCCGTGTGTGCGCAGGTTTCAAAGCTAGGGGTCATCTGACCCATCCGGTTTCCCTTAAGTGCCCGCAGCACGCGGGGTCAGCCTGAGTGCCTAACCCTCTCCAGGCCCCTCCATCCTAACCCGGCGCTCCTCTCCACCATCTTTCGTTTCGATGCCTGTCTTTTTCACCTTCCCCTTTTCTCTTCATATCTGCAATCCCTGCCTATCAGTAACTATTCTCCTGTCAGAACAAGTTCAAACTCCCATCTGCGCCCCCCGTTCTCCTTCCGGCTGCACTTTCATCTTTCCCAAAAGTCTCACAGCCTCCAGATGAAAGGTGAGAGCCTCGCCAACGACTCGCTGCCAACAAGGCGCTGTGAATGAATCGACGGGAGACGGCAGAGTTTTACACAACTCAGCGGTCTGAGCCAAGCCGCCTTGGACGCAACTGCTGGGGGCTTTCGAAACGCCGATCGCACAGCTGTGCGCGTATAAAGTGCGTCGCCGCCCCCCAGAGTCCCCGCAAAAAAATAAGTTGAAGTGCGGACAGCGAAAACGTGCGTAAGAAAAATAAAAAAATAATAATAAACAGCCTTCAATGTAAAAGCAGCGCAATCGACATTTTTCTGAGTTGTCTTCTTCTAGCAAGACCGGATTAAGACCCCCTTCGCCCACTATCCACCCACAGTGCAGCACATGGACCTCCATTCGTTTAATTCACATTAAGACTCAACTGATAAAGAGGGGCTCCTAGTTGGTGATTTTGCCAGGCAGACACCGGATTGTTTTATGGAGTCTCCCCTTTATCGTTTCATCAAGTCGGTGGAGTCCCCCTTGGTGATTTTAATGCAGGGTCGTCATAATGTATGGGCACTGGCCGGGGACCCCAGTGGACCCCAAGAGCATAGGAGCCCACGATGTTTCTGATCCCAATGTATGTTTTTCTTTTGCTATCAAAACAGGGGCCCCCAGTGCACTACTTTGCTGGGGGGTCTATGATGCTCTTAAGATGGCCCTGTGCATGGGTTAAGGATTATGCGTGGCCACAGACCGCGGAGTGCACACCCAGCACCCCTGATGGTAGATCCCCGCATATCTTCTAGGCTCACATTTGCGCCGGTTCTCAGTTTCGGTGCCAGGTGCAAGACCAGCATTTGTGACTGAAATTTTTCAACTTCAGCCCCCTTGGGACCCCCTGCACCCCAACAACTACTCATCCCCATAAAAGCTGCCTCATAAATCATATTGTCAGACAAAAAGTTATAATCAGTAGGACAACATCTTCATGGCAAAACATACACTGAAAAAAAATGTGTTAAATGAACTTAATTCAATTATAGGCTGCAGTTCAAAACAATTAGTTTGAATAGTTCGAAAATGAAACATTTATTTTAAGTTGTTATATTACTTTGTGTTCAGAAAACATAACATAGTTAAGATAAATGAAATAAATGTCTTTGTGTAGAATTAAAGTAACTCTCATTAAACTTAAATTACTTACAGTTAGGTCCATAAATATTTGGACAGAGATAACTTTTTTATAATGTTGGTTCTGTACATCACCACAATGAATTTTAAATGAAACAACTCAGATGCAGTTGAAGTGCAGACTTTCAGCTTTAATTCAGTGGGTTGAACAAAAGATTGCATAAAAATGTGAGGCAACTGAAGTATTTTTTAACACAATCCATTTATTTCAAGGGTTCAAAAGTAATTGGACAAATGAAATAACTGGAAATAAAATGTTAATTTCTAATACTTGGTTGAAAACCCTTTGCTGGCAATGACAGCCTGAAGTCTTGAACTCATGGACATCACCAGATGCTGGGTTTCCTCCTTTTTAATGCTCTGCCAGGCCTTTACTGCAGCGGCTTTCAGTTGCTGTTTGTTTGTGGGCCTTTCTGTCTGAAGTTTAGTCTTCAACAAGTGAAATGCCTGCTCAATGTGGTTAAGATCAGGTGACTGACTTGGCCATTCAAGAATTTTCCACTTCTTTGCTTTAATAAACTCCTGGGTTGCTTTGGCTGTATGTTTTGGGTCATTGTCCATCTGTATCATGAAACGCTGCCCAATCAATTTGACTGCATTTAGCTGGATTTGAGCAGACAGTATGTCTCTGAACACCTCAGAATTCATTCGGCTGCTTCTGTCCTGTGTCACATCATCAATAAACACTAGTGTCCCAGTGCCACTGGCAGCCATGCACGCCCAAGCCATCGCACTGCCTCCACCGTGTTTTACAGATGATGTGGTATGCTTTGGATAATGAGCTGTTCCACGCCTTCTCCATACTTTTTTCTTGCCATCATTCTGGTAGAGGTTGATCTTGGTTTCATCTGTCCAAAGAATGTTTTTCCAGAACTGTGCTGGCTTTTTTAGATGTTCTTTAGCAAAGTCCAATCTAGCCTTTCTATTCTTGAGGCTTATGAGTGGCTTGCACCTTGCAGTGCACCCTCTGTATTTACTTTCATGCAGTCTTCTCTTTATGGTAGACTTGGATATCGATCGCCACCCCTGGAGAGTGTTGTTCACTTGGTTGGCTGTTGTGAAGGGGTTTCTCTTCACCATGGAAATGATTCTGTGATCATCCACCACTGTTGTCTTCCATGGACGTCCAGGTCTTTTTTGTTGCTGAGTTCACCAGTGCTTGCTTTCTTTCTCAGGATGTACCAAACTGTAGATTTTGCCACTTGTAATATTGTAGCAATTTCTCGGATGTTTTTTTTTCTGTTTTCGCAGCTTAAGGATGGCTTCTTTCACCTGCATGGAGAGCTCCTTTGACCGCATGTTGTCTGTTCACAGCAAAATCTTCCACATGCAAGCACCACACCTCAAATCAACTCCAGGCCTTTTATCTGCTTGATTGATAATGACATAATGACGGACTTGGACACACCTGCCCATGAAATAGCCTTTGAGTCAATTGTCCAATTACTTTTGAGCCCCTGAAATGAAGGGATTGTGTAAAAAATACTTTTGCTGCCTCACATTTTTATGCAATTAAAGCTGAAAGTCTGCACTTCAACTACATCTGAGTTGTTTCATTTAAAATTCATTGTGGTGATGTACAGAACCAAAATTTGAAAAACGTTGTCTCTGTCCAAATATTTATGGACCTAACTGTACGTTTAGCAAACATTTTTAGTTGAGCACGCAATGCTTCTTAAGTCTTACCAACTAAACCTTATAACACCACGTAGAGTGCCCTCCATAATGTTTGGGAGAAAGTCACATTTTTCCTTGATTTATTCCTGTGTTTCACAGTTTAAAATAACAAATCAAAACAATTCCGACATTGTGATTAAAGTGCTCATTGCAGACTTTCATTTACAGGGATTTGCATTCATCTCGGTCACACTGTGTAGACATGACAACACTTTTTCAATACGGTCCCCCCATTTCAGGGCACCATAATGTTTGGGTCTTAACAATGGCAGGTCTATTAAAGACATCACATTTGGTACTTTGTCTCGTATCCCCTTGCATTCAATGGCTGTTTGAAGTCATAAACATCACCAGGTGCTGAGGGTCTTCTCTGCTGATCCTATGCCAGGCCTCTAATGCAGCTCCATCTTTACCTCCTGCTTGTTTCGGGGACTTGATCTCTTAAGTTTTCCCTTCAGCATATGGAAGGCCTGCTCAGTTGGATTTAAATTGGGTGACTGGCTTGACCATGCAAGAATTGTCCAAGTTGTAGCTTTGTAAATCTCCTTTTTGCTTTAGCAGCATGTTTGGATTTATATCTTGTTGTAGGACGAAGTGCTGTCCAGTGAGTTTGGAGGCATTGAGTGGGGCTTAAGAAGATCAGATGTTTCTGCATACCTCCTTGTGCCACCGCTGTTAGCATCCCTGGCATCAATGAAGACAAGTGTGCAGGACCTGTGGCAGCCATACATGCCAAAGCCATGACACATTTAACAGATGAGGTGGTCTACTTTGGTTCTTGGGCAGTTCCTTTTCGTCGCTACACTTTGTTCTTGCCATCATTCTGATGCAGATTCTCCTTTGTCTTGTCTTCCACAAGACCTTTTTCCACAACTCTGCAGGCCCTTTGAAGTCCTTTTTCCTAAACTGTAATATGGCCATCCTGTTTTTGGGGCTAACTAGTGGTTTGCATCTTGCAGTGTGATATCTGTATTTCTGTTCATGAAGTCGTCAGCAGATAGTCATTTCTGGCACATCCACATCTCCTTCCTGAAGGCTGTTTCTGATCTCTCAGACAGGAGTTGGGGGCTTTTTCTTCACCATAGTGAGGATTCTTCTGTCATCAGCAGCGGTGGTCTTCATTGGCCCACCAGTCCCTTTTCGATTACTGAGCCCACCAGTGCATTCTTTCTTCCTAATGATATTCTAGACAGTTGATTTTGGTCATCCTAAGGTTTTACTGATGCCTCCAAAGGTTTTATTCTTCTTTGTCAGGCTCATGAGGTGTTCTTGGAATTCCATTAGCACAGCTCTTGTCCTCATGTTGAACAATGGCAACTACAAACTCCAAAGGGGAGAAGCAAGCAATTCCGGGTGGAACTGAAGAGTCACATAGTGTGGAGGAGGAACGATCACCTCAGTCTGTCAGTGGAGCAGGACAGTGACAGCAGTCTGTCACTGAAGCTGCTCCTCTGTCTGGAGATGATCCTGTTCAGTGGATGCAGTGGATTCTCCATGTTTGACAGGAGTCTGCTCAGTGCCCATCGCTCTGCCACGGATATCAAACTGTCCAGCTCCATGCCTACAATAGAGGCTGCTTTCCTCACCAGTTTGTCCAGGTGTGAGGCGTCCCTCTTCTTTATGCATCCTCCCCAGCACACCACCGCGTAGAAGAGGGCGCTCGCCACAACCGTCTGGTAGAACATCTGCAGCATCTTTTTGCAGATGTTGAAGCTCCCACTTCCAAAAAGACGGCAACAAAAGCACACCACACTGTCATGTTTCCTGCTGGACACCATCCATGATCTATTTATCCTTTCTCCATTTTTCATTTGTATATGACAATTAGTGTTAGCAAATTGGCGGCCATCGTTATCTTCACAATTATCTTTATTTTTTTACCATAACCGGCAATATTCTTATCAGACTTTAACTTTCCAACATACAAAAGAGTGAGGACCCCTAGGAGCGTGTTGTCGACAAAGGGGGCCGTTCTTTAGGCAAACAATCAGGCTTCATGCAAATGTCTTTAGGTCTTTATCTGTTAGCTCTTTCGGCCACAAGTGGGTCGTCCCTCATAATGGCAGTGTTGTCATGTTAGAGAGGAAGAGGCTCACCAACACTTTCAGGTTTTTTCTGCAGCCACAGCGAGGGGGCTCAGTAATTTCAGTGTGAGCATCTTCATGTTCGTCTGGATCTGAGACTGCAAAGCGGTGGCTGATGGCCCTGCACTTTTGCAGCACTTGTGCTACCACATTTCGGGGTAGACTCAGGAGGAGTATGGACGAAGGAGAGAAGTGCCAGGAGTTTCTTCTCAACTTTCTTTTGTTTCCTCTCATTTTCTCCCGTTTGTCTGAACTAGAGAGGAGAGCCATGTGTTTCATTTTCTTACTGCAAGCCAGTGGTTTTGTGGTTACTTCTCAAGCTCTTGCAAATTCCTTGCGACTGTTCTAACTGCCTGCCTGTGCAGAGTCCAGGGATGAATGAACAGTCCACTTTTCCCACAAGAAAGGAGGGAGGTGCATTCAAACAAGCTCTAAAATATGTGCTTTTATAAGCATCCAGTGCGGGGCCCTTACATTGCTTATAGGTTAAGTCCACCCTATTCGCACTACACGTCTTTTTGAAAGATTTTTTAGTCGCAAACCTCATTTACATAATCTCGCCAAGCCAGAAGATTGTTTTAAGTCATAAACGGTGGGATCATGTGTGTGCAAGAGCTGACAACTAATGAGCACTCACCCCGAAGTACAATGCATATGCATTCCCAAGGAAAAGGAATAACACAACTACACAAGTGCAAACAGAAAAGAGGCGCATCTCTCTGATGTGTTGTGTTTGTCGTACAATCAAACTAAAGAAAGGAAAAGGGCAGGGAGTGTGGCTGACCTCGCCATACCTGGAAAGTCTTTGTACACTGATGTGCACTGACAGGCAGCACGTTATTTGGGAGTCAGAATGTGGTAAACTAGCAAAGGTTTGGAAATGTGAAACTGTGCTGGAAAGTCGTCACGGTGTCGTGTAATTTGTCATCCCCTCTGATTTTCTTGGTCATGTAATCAGAAGGGTTTAGCTGCAGACCGCTGGAGCTCCACTGAACAGCCAATCGAGTTGCATGTTTGCGTCACATGATTTCAACAGTGGCCAGTCTGAGAGGGATCTACTACCCGATGGCGTTGCTATCCAACATACCTAATACAAGGCCGCCTCTCGACAGTCGTACTCTTGAGTACGATATCCGCCCCATTACCCTAATTTTAACCATATGTTTGTGGGAATGCTGAGAAAGACATGAAGGCGTACCGCGTAACATCGCTAATGTGTATTACAAAAGCTGCTAAATGTCATTGAAGGTGTGCAGTTTGATTGGCTCCACAATGAAAGTCTGCCGCTGCGTTTTATTGGTAATCTGCCATCCTCAGTCAATACGTCTGACACCCACTCCAAGTAGAAGTAGCTAGAGCATTTTAAGGAGGGCCATGGCATAGTGAGACAGGACTTGAACACTGAATAAGAGCAACTGACAAGAGTAGTGGAGGTGTGTGCAAAAATGGTGCCGACAAAATAATGGAAACACCTAAGTAAATCACAACTACAAATTTGGTTTAACACTGTTTATTCTGCATACAGGCGGCACGGTGGCGCAGTTGTAGCGCTGCTGCCTCGCAGTTAGGAGACCCGGGTTCACTTCCCAGGTTCTCCCTGCGTGGAGTTTGCATGTTCTCCCCGTGTCTGCGTGGGTTTCCTCCGGGCGCTCCGGTTTCCTCCCACAATCCAAAGACATGCAGGGAAGGTGGATTGGCGATTCTAAATTGGCCCTGGTGTGTGCTTGGTGTGTAGGTGTGTTTGTGTGTGTCCTGCGGTGGGTTGGCACCCTGCCCAGGATTGGTTCCTGCCTTGTGCCCTGTGTTGGCTGGGATTGGCTCCAGCAGACCCCCGTGACCCTATTCGGATTCAGCGGGTTAGAAAATGGATGGATGGATTCTGCATACAGTAGGTGACGTTATTGCAGTTCTTCATAATTAACACCTCGTCATGCTTAAGATTATGCGTTAAATTCATTCAATTAGTTACCACT
The DNA here is from genome assembly GCF_016835505.1 of Polypterus senegalus. Taxonomy (NCBI): domain Eukaryota; kingdom Metazoa; phylum Chordata; class Cladistia; order Polypteriformes; family Polypteridae; genus Polypterus; species Polypterus senegalus. The sequence continues at coordinate 31,280,461 of NC_053164.1, forward strand.
GCTGAAGAGATCATTACCAAGTTACGCTGGCATGGAGGTTGGAAAGATCTCATAATTTGTGAGCAACACAGGGTAATAAAGCATCCCTTGACTGCAGTGGCTTTGTAGTGTAATGCTAATAAAAACAGAAAAGTATGCCCAGAGCATTGGAGACCACAACCTCTTGGTGCCCCAAAAAGGAACAATTTAAACAAAATGAATGAATTAATAATTAATTAAATGTATTGTAATGATGCTGACAAGCTGCATCAGCCTAGGGATGGATTACCAACACTATGAGGTGGCATTCCATGATGCAGCTTCAGCTTCAGCGCCAGCTACAGAGGAGCCTACAGAAACAGCAAGCCTGCAAGGTTGCATAAGAACTCCGACTAGTGCAGCTACACTCAGCAGTCCTTGTATGGACTTTGAACTACTTAAAGGTGGTCACTGGCCAGCACTGACACAGTGCTACAAGTAACTAATGCTTGAACTGGGCCGCTACTCCATACAGGCACTCCTCCGCTCTGCCCTTTCGTGTATCAGCAGTACAACAGCACTTTGCCCCACCAAGCAACCCCATTTAGAGAAACAATCTTTAATTTCTAAGAGCCCAAAAAACAAACCAGACTCTGAGTTACCCCCCCATCTCTCCAAAATAGTTTTGTGTATCACAGTACTATCAGACCCCATGGGGACCCCCGAAAAGCTCTCTGAAATCATTTTTGAATAGTGGTGCAATTTTGGACCTCCAAGAGGAAGGAGGCTTCTCCTCCCAGCTACCTGAAATTAGGAGGACCACCAATTGTTTATTCTATTTCAAGCACTGAATGTAACAATAAATAACAAAATTATACCTGCCAGCCAAAAGAGTGAACAGGTATGGTTAGTTCAGTCTCCGTTTCTGCTGCCCCTTTTGTCTCTTTTTTTATCATTCATCCACTACAAAAAAAGACAAAATCAAACCTGTTTGATTTCCATCCATCCATTCATTATCCAATCCGCTATAGTAAGATGTAAATGACAAAGCTGCTAACAGTTCTCCATCTAATTTGTTTCCATTTACATCTGTGTGTTCATCATACATTGTTTGATTTAATAAAAAACTTAATAGAAAAATGTGACAGAGTGAAAAATTACATGTTTTAGGCTTCAAATCATTTGGATGATATCCTTGGAAAAGAAAAAATCTACAATATATGAGCCTTACATTGCAGACTAACAAGGACTGGTTTCTAATTAAGAAGAACAGACATTGCTCAAATTATGCAACAGATGTTCATGGAAGCGCAACTCTGACAGCCTCCAACTATCTAAGATTATATAAATGAAGGCTGTGACTGAAATTCGCTGGAAAAGTCGTCTAATGTGACATGACGTTTACCTTTTCTTAAGCCATTTCACATGTCACGACTTTTTCTCGTGGGGTATGTCAGATTTGCTGAAGCCAGTCGCTGGTCAAATTTCATGACGCAAACCTGCAGTCCGGGTTACATTTTCTGATTTCGCAGTCGTGTTCCCCCTTTTTACGAAGGTTTAACAGCGATGACGAGTTCAGCAGCAGTCTCTGCTCTTATTTTTCTGTTTTCCTTTCTGTTATAGCATGTAAAGTAAGAGCCATCAGAGAGACGAGTTTCTCTTCAGTTTGTGAGGTTCAAAACACGCGCGTTTCTGTGCATTCTGTGCATTGTAATGCCTGCTGAAAGCTGATTGGTTCTCAACTCTCGCACGCAAAGAGCCCGCCCCTGCAGCCAAAGTGAAAATCAAACCCATTGATTTGATAGATGGTCTCAGTCTTTGGGTATGTCGCATTACACGAAAAGGTTCACGGGGGCACATCGGCCACTACCTCCGACAGGCTAACATTATGCAAATGAAGGTTACTACTGAGAAGTCGTCTGCTGGGACGTGGGCTTTATATCTCTACCGAAAATTCGCCAATCAAACCACAATGCTCTCTAGAACCCACCCTCTCATGTTTGACAAGTGAAAATCGATATTTATTTCAATGCTTGTTTCATGTTGCACGCGGTGTCACTTAAATAAATTCATGACGATATAATAAGCACCAGAGGCACATTCACCCCACATTTCATCATTTATGCTCACATACCAATTTGTTATTTTTATTGATTGTCGTATTTTACAACATATATAGTTATTTACGTATTCTTTTGATTTTACCGTAACTTTTCTCCACAGCTCGCCAGTCCTTACGATTGTCTTCGGCCCTCCCTGACCTCGCCTTTAGCTTGACCCCCACACCTTAGCCAATTGGACAAACGGCACCTGTCTCGTGGGTCACGCCCCCTTAACGCAGGCTCACTGTTTCGCTCATTACACCGTCATAATACGGCCCGTTAGCTTTAAAAGCGGCACTCTCACTTTAGCCCAGCGTTTCGTCTCTCTCTTGAGCGGTGCGCTATTGTTTGGAGTTTTGAACGGCACTGTATGTTCTCGACTTGTTTAAAATCTGGCCGATACACTTCCAAGATCCTTCTGGTAATCTGCCAGTGCCACGTTTTCTTTTTTCAATTTGCAGTGCTGTTTTATTATGCTGATTACCTTACATACTTGATATTGTACTGTAATCTTTGCATTGTGATCGTGTTGTAGCGGCAAATACCTCTTCATATAAAAAAGATTCGTATTTGAATTCGCCTCTGTTCTGCAGATCGAATATTCAAACGATAATCAAGATCGTAAACTACCAGCTAGCTCAGTTGTATTCGTCAGACTGCAGAGGCAGCAATGAGGGTGTTTTACGATTCTGGGTAGATTCGGCTGCAAGGGCGCAAAAAGAAATACTGTATTCAAAACAGAGTGCCGTTTGGAGATCGTGGTCCATATAGAACGACCTTTTGCCGGCCCTAGGCCGGTGTCTACTCAGATATGTGAGGAACCGACTCCTGCCATTGGATGTTTCAATGAAAACAAAATATATTCGTAATTGCTGTTGGTTTAAACCCGTGTTTCCCAAACTCGGTCCTGGGGAACCCCCTGTGGCTGCAGGTTTTTGTTCCAACCAGCTTCTGTTTTTAATTGAACTCCTGGGCTATTTAAGTGAACTGATATTTCCAAAGTTCTGTGTTTAGGGAACAATATAGAAATTGGAAAACTAAGTTTGGTCTTTTATATATATATATATATATATATATATATATATATATATATATATATATATATATATATATATATATATATATATATATATATATATATATATATAAAACCAAGCAGTTATAGGAATAATGTATTTTTTCTTTTTAACAATATTTTCCTCTTGATTTTCATTGTTTAATTACAACAATAACATTTATTCATATAGCACATTTTCATACAAAAAAATGTAGCTCAAAGTGCTTTACAAAATGAAGAATAGAAAAATAGAAGACACAATAAAAAATAAAAATAAGTCAACATTAATTAACATAGAATAAACAAGGTCCAATGGCCAGGGTGGACAGAAAAAACAAAAAAAAACTCCAGACGGCTGGAGAAAAAAAATAAAATCTGTAGGGATTCAAGACCAAGAGACCACCCAGTCCCCTCTGGGCAAAATTAATCCATTATTTACTAATTAGTGGGTCTGACTCTAAAGTAGTTGCAGCCTTTGATTATTTAGTGTTTGCCTGGGTGTCTGATCTGCTTGTTTAAAATTGTCATTATTAAGATACAACAAAGGGGGAAAAACTGCACAGAGAAAGAGCAACATATAATGAAGTCAACAAAAGAGAATTAGACATTTAAATCTCTAGCAAAAGCAGAAATATTTCTAAATGTCTTATAAATGTAAAAATTATGCTGCTATGCCTTTCTGAATGTCGAATAAAAGAAAAAAAAAATAACAGCTAATTAAATGAGATCAATGCTATCAGGTGTTGTCACTGATTAGGAATCTGGTTGGAACAAAATCCTTCAGCCACAGGGGGTCCCCAGGACCGAGGTTGGGAAACACTGGTTTAAACTAAAGTGACTTAAACAGTTCAGTTGCGGAGTACAAAATGCTTTTATATTCTTTCACGTGTGGAGTACAAATGCATTCATATTCTCTCAGCTGAATCACTGGCAAGTTAGCATTTTTAGATTTACTATTACGGAACAGAAACAGCTGACTTGGGGCTTACTGCTCAGCACCTGCACAGTAAGAGCCCACCAGATCGATCAAGGTTACTCTAAGGTTACCCTTGATCCTCTAGAGCAGAGTCGTCTTAACAGCATGATAAGATCCCAGGCAGAGTGTACTGTGGTGGGGGTCCCTGTTTTAGCAAAACACAAACATACTGAGGGACCATAAACCTTGTAGGCCCCATACGTTAAGAGGGCCCTGCTCTAGAGTGTCTTTCATAGCAGCTAATAAGTACAACCTTCCAGCTTTGTACTGGGATATGCACAGGTTATCGTATCGACAATACCACGTCTTGTTCACTAGAGGAGAGACTTTGCAAGGTTAAATTCATAATAGTGTGATTGAGACGATTACAAGAAATTAGACTGGCAACAAAAATCCAGAGGCAAACAACAGCAGCGCGGAGATAATGCTAGAAATAATCAGAGGCCAACACCAGGGTGTCTGTTACACATACTCCTCTACATGCGTCCATTTACTGAACATGCTTAATTCAATATCAAAGTCACAGGGTCTTGATGGCAAACATCAAACATTGATGGGGTGTCAGTCCATTATAGGACTCACATACTCCTCAGAAGAAATAGCCACGCGCAGAGTCATAGATTTGTATCCCATGTCGTAAAGCTATAAAATTGCCTTAACTACTGCGCCACCGTGCTACCATAATGACGTCCAACCTCGACTGCCCATTTCAGCCGCTAGCTTCCCTGAAGCACGTGATCCTGAGACCAGAAGGATGCCGGTTCGAATCCCATAAATGCCAAAAGTGATTCTGCTCTGTTGGGCCCTTGATTTTATTTTTTTTTTTCCTCCAGCTTTTGGAATTTTTTTTTTTGTTTTGTTTTTTCTGTCCACCCTGGCCATCGGACCTTACTCTTATTCTATGTTAATTAATGTTGACTTATGTTTATTTTTTATTGTGTCTTCTATTTTTCTATTCATTTTGTAAAGCACTTTGAGCTACATTTTTTTGTATGAATATGTGCTATATAAATAAATGTTGATTGTTTGATTGAGCAAGGTCCTTAACCCTGCAATTGCTGAGCGCTTTGAGTAGCGAGAAAAGCGCTATATAAATGCAAAGACTTATTATTATTATTATTATTAGAAACAGCATGGGTTAATGGAAAAGTATTCAGCACTTCACACTTAATCAGTATGTCATTTGAGGTAGGATAATATTTTGAAATAAACTTCCTATAAGGTAAATCTGACATACAGATGTCTATGTGAATTATATAGTTCTGCCACTTAAACAACTGCTCATAAGTACATTTGTAGTTTAATAAATACGTGAAGAACATCCAAAACTTCAAACTCATCGGACCAGTTAATATTAATAATAATTGTACTTTTTATTTATTTATATAGAGCCTTTTCCAGGTTCAAATTAATACGCAAGTTATCCGACTGGCGCATTCAAACAGCTTAAAAGTTGTCAATGATGTTACTTCTACTCTGCAGTTCTGTCATTTGCTCCAGACTTTAACACTCCATTGTTTAATTTCCCTCTAACATGCCCCTCCCCTAAATTTGCACCCCAAGTATGTGACGCGGCGTTGAGTAGATTGAGCGTTAAAACCCCACCCACCCCGATCGAAGGCTCGAAGCAGTTGCTTATCATCCCTTTTCAGAAATGATTACGTTTGGAGGCTGTGCAGGGGAGGCAGATAACATGAGGTGCTTCAAATATCTGCTCATTCTTTCCACCCAGTGAGCCCCTTGAATGACTCATTTTGGAGAATTTGGGGTATTTTTTTTTATCCACCGGGGGAAATTTGCCAAAATAAAAAACGATAGTGTCGCTATAAGTAAACCGAACCAGCAGTAGCGGACTGAATTTGACGGAATTAAGTGCCTGCGCTGAGTCGCTGACACACAAATGGAGTAACGCGACTCGTGTAATCCAGATCGCGCACCCTCGTGTGTGTGTCTGAATAGGACATGGCAGCCTAGAGTCTCTCTGCTCCGTATTCCTCCAGTGTGCTTTCTCAGAGGACTTTTCGTCCTAATGTCTATAGATTCAATCGTAAAAATAGAGGTGCCTTATTGGTTCTTCAGAGTGATGTCATAAGAGAGGTATTTTTGATTTACAGCAGCGTTTCTCAACCTTTAAGTATTTGCGACCCGAGTTTTCATAACAGTTTTAATCGCGCCCCCTAACATTTTTTGAAATGTAGATGCATATTTTATTATACCTACTTAACTTTTATCGACATTTACCTAACTCTATATTTATTGTTCTAGTATCAGAATGTAGTTTTAGTTAATTTGTTTTGGTTTCAACAGATTTTTTTTTTTCATATTTTTGATTTTTGTTTTCTTTTTTTTTCACATATTCGCGCCCCCCTAGGGGGGTCCGCCCCACAAGTTGAGAACCACTGGTTTACAGAATAACCGACCACATGAAGGTTCTGTAAAGTGCCATTTCTTTATTTAAATCCGGATTATGTTTTATAAATAAGTATGAACAGAAGTTGACAGATTTGTGAAATATCAACGCGTTATTGATTGTACAAGAACTCTGGATGCACGGGCTAAGTGCAAATTTTCATGATCTGTCAGCATCTATTAGTAGCCCATTAAAGATTTCTGATTTGTCCACATATTAGGAACCTTTGCAAACCTAGAAGATCCAGTTTCATAAGCAAAACACCTTCACAGAATCAAATGGTTCTTTGTCAAGCAATGGATCCACGAGCAAACACACAACCCGGTAAAGTGCCGTTATCGACGCATCTTCCAAACGCGCTTATTCAGGGCAGGGACGCAGCGAAGCTAGCGCTTAAGCACTGGCCGGAGGGTAGAGACAGTCCCTGAGCAGGGCACAAGTCCACTGCAGGTGAACACATTCACACACACGCAGACAACTTTTGGGACCAATTTAACATCACCATTCTACACATCGAAAACTATAGGAGCCAGGGTGGTCCTTCTGGGCGATGCCATAGGCGAACCATTTTTGGATCCCAAAATACCCATCCACGTGAAAAATTCAGAAAGAACTTTCATTTACTTAGATCTGTAACAAGCACCAAAACTGATAAGAACAGAGTAGTGAAATACCAATGGGTCCTGATTTTAAAAGTATAGTCTCGCCGCATACCGTAACACAGGCTAAGTCCAGGCTTCCTTTATCTGCTACTGTCCTGCTAAGTAGCCTACCAAAGATTAGTGATTTCAGGGGGGTTTTTTTTCTACGTATTTAAAAGTTTTTTAAAGCACAAGAATGAACTTCATATGCAGAGAACTCCTCCCAGAATTTAATGTTGTCAAGTAATGGCTCTATGAGGATCACATCAACCAATAAAGCATCATAAAATTACATTAAAGAAGTAGGATTTTTAAGAGTGCACCCAACCTTCACGATTTTGGAGTGAGGAAGGAAATGGAGTACCAGGAGGAAAAGTCAGGCAGACAGGGAGAGAACATTCAGACTCCATGCAGAAGTACTTGGCACACGAGTGGCACTGGCATTGCCACTGCACCACCAAACAGCCCTAAAATGCCAATAAAGAACCGTTATTTTCGGGGGGTTGGGTAAATTATTGTCTAAAAATGTCCCAGGCCCATTGGCATAACTGAAATATTTTTATGAGAGTGCCAAATGATTGATCACAGATGGACTTATGATTCATGTACTTTCTCGCACAATAAGAAACCCCCATTAATTTTTAGCTATGCCCCTGCCTGGAGCATCAGTCACGATAGACCATACGTGGAATACATGCAGCTTGTTCGTAAAATAAAAGGAAAATTTATTATTATTTTTTTTTTTATTGTAAGTTGTATTTAATGTTTGCTGTACGTTTTCTTGATCAACTGGGAATAACAATAAGGGCCATATAAAAGCCTGGCTCAAAAGGGTAATTTAGTCGGGCAAAGCCTTAACTCCCTTTCATGCCCACCCATATACCACCCCCGTGCTGTTGTGTATAATGTAACTTGTTGGATTTTGCTTTGGTTTTTTTTTTTTAATCCCATCATGCTCCACCATTCCAGTCGCCCCCTTTAATATTTTGGTCTGATCCCGGGGCTGACCCTATAAAGGCATAAAGGAAAAATCTGAGAGCAGCACATTAAAGCTTAGACAATCTCTAGTGGCACTGAGTTAGAAGAGACGCCACAGAGGCGTGTTTTTTTCCTGAGTTATGGTGGAAGCAGTTTGTTGAAAAAAAAAAGCACCTACCACCTTAGTGCCAGTATAGCGCCCAAACTGGTCTGTGCCCCGCATACACACACATATAAACACTTATTGTGTCACTGCTCACCTCTGCTAACCCTCTGCTTCGCTCCAGACAGGATCCCCGGGGTATCAATGATGCTGATGCTCTCCAGAACCTTGTTGGGCAGCTGAGCGCATTGAAACCTGTAGGACAGACAGACCATCGGGGTTATGAATTGCAGGCACGCAGGTCTCGGCTCACATGCACACACCAAAAACCTAAGATGAGGTGGCAGGGGATGCGGGTTTGATGGATTTGGATTTTTTGCTATAAAAAAAAAAAAAAGTGTCACGTCTGTAAAGAGCTACCTGACCATTCTTGTGGGCACACAGCAGTGTGTGACGTAGTGATTAAAGCTTTTGGACCCCCAGGTTGTGAGTTCAAATCACTTCACCTGTCCGTTCTGCAGCTGAACAAAAACAAAAGAAAAGTAACGAGCTGCGTCTCAGATTTATGGATAAAGGCGTTAGCCAAATGATAAGGACTAATAAAAAATGGTATGGGAACTGGCCAGGGAAGGGGCAGCCCTAAGCCGCTGGTTCCCTCGCCGCCCACCGCTCTCTGCCTGCCGTGAGAGGGCGAGTCTTAACAAAATGAGCTGCGCTCACAAATAAGGTAAAACGATTCGCGCTGAACCACAAACCCCCCTTCTCCTTCAAACCTCCTCCGCCCAGAAAAGAACAAGCTGGTATTCATCTGCACTGGAACGGCCAAAGAACACAACTCGGTCTTCAAAAAAAGAAATAAATATAAGGGAAGAGCGTCGAGGCTCCTTCAGCATCCCAAACAAGCATGGGGGGCAGCAAATGTTCATTGAAAGTTATCCCACTTGATTTAGGTGGGGCAGGAGAACCCCCAAGTACAGGGCACCCTTAAATTGCCACATTATCAATTCTGATCTCTTTCATGTTACAAAGAAAAAAAATACAGGAAAGGTCAGCCGCGTCTAAAGATTACTCCGCGCTGAGATTTTCTAGCTATAGCAGGTGTGTCCAGGTGGTCGTTGACTGGCTGGCTGACGGATAATTGGGACAGAAAAACAACTTAACCATTTAGTAAATCAAGCACACCCCCATACCCCCCTTCCACACAACACCCTCCAGCAAATTTTTCCATACCTGTTTAGAAAGGTGTTTCCAAACGGATTCAGCTTACGAAACGGCTTGTTGGGGTCTACAATTAGAGCATTCCCTGGGATCAGCCCCTCAACCTCTCCGTGCATGACTGCCGTAAACGAATCGGTGGTCGGTTCTGGTCCAATGCGACTGCCAGGAATGTCTTGTTCGAGCAAGTAGCGGATGAAAGTGGTCTTGCCTGTGGAGTACTGACCCACCACCAGAACCATGGGCTTGTTGTCAAAGTCGGCATCTTCCATAGCGGGTGAATGGAAGTCATTGAAGCGGTAGTATTGTTCCAGGGGAAGCAGCTTGGACTTGTAGAGAGATTTGAGACCCTCGGTGACCGTGCGGATCACCTCGGGGGTCTTCTTGTTGCGATCAAACTTCCCCATCCCGCTGAATATGACCTAGAAAACCGCAATGCCGTATGTCCCCGATGCTTTCGGGTGCCCCTTGTCTTCTGTTATCCACTGCTTTTCAAGTTCTAAAATCTTCTTAAATTTCCCCTCTGCCTATCACAGTGTATTGGCTGCTTGCATTGCCTTTTTATAGCACCTTTTAGAGAACAGAACATGCACAGTGTTTGTGGACGGTCGTGACGAAGACTTCAGCTGCTGCGAGGAATGTAGAAATCCAGCTGTTAAATACAGAAGAAGCAAAGCGTCCTTGGAATAGCAAGAAAGATTAAATAAATAAAAAAACGTGAAGTACGATTTTCTGTCGGCGTCTTTTAAAAGCAGGCGCAACAGACTGGGACAAGGGATGGTCGTTAATGCTTAAAAATTTATTTTTCAGCTTTAACTCGAGACGTCACTTAAAAATAAAAATAGACATTCGAGAAATAAAAAGAGCATAAAAATTATGGGATGCCAGATACACTGTCTAATGTTTAAAGTTTGCTTCGTTTCTGAGCAAAAAAAAATAACCTTTCTGAGATAATTCTTCAAGGTTGCAAACAACCACAAAAAAATTCTTTAGTTTTGGTTGAACCGGTGTCTTTGGTAGGTCCAGTCGGTACGGTAAGCAGCGCCCATCCACCAGCTCTGCACAAGTCCCCCCAAAGAATTCCTTCTAGTTGCTTCTCGTTCCCGTCTTGCTGGAGACAGCAGGGCTCACATCTGGGCTGGGCGCGAATGCTTTAGCCTGAATTATTCTGACGAGCTCCAGCCTGCGTCCCTGTGTCCTCAGCTCCACCCCAAATAGGGAGTGGCGCGCCATCACACCGTGCTATTACTCGGCAGCACCATCTGCTGGCCAGAAGAGGTACGGAAGCAGGCAACAATCTAATCATTAGAGTAGACAGACGAGCTTGAGTAGTGCAAGGGCCGAAGTGCTAGCTTGAAATGTCAAAACGAAAAGAACGGGAGAGGAAGATGTTGTTGAATGTGGGTCATTGTGCTTGTGGTATATATAGTACATCTGGCAGTATATTATACTAAATGCAGGTTCAGTGTTCGTTAAGTCATGCATACAACATACAGATTTTGCATCAAGTTTAACGTGCCTCGCCGAGGACGAATCCCCGCCTCGCAACATAATTTAAAAGTGGTTTGATGCATTTCAATCTACTGATTGCGTGAAGGATGAGTTTGTTGGACCATGGTTTCACGGAGCCAGGCGTGATTCCCCAACGAGAACACACGTCCGGGAGTAAAAATATTGCAAGTGCAAGTGTTGCATTTTGAGGAGAAATTTATTTTGAGCGTACAAAAGCTGAATTTGAGTGAACAAAATTCATTGCTGCGTGCAAAAAATGTATTTCAGTGTTTGCACTTATCCATATACACACACACAATAGCACCCCCTCTCGCTCAGTTTTTTCATTTGCGCTTGCTCGCAATGTGTTGCTTGCGCTCACAACATTCTCTGCTGCAAGCGCTCAACTCTCTGTACACCGTTATAAGTGTGCCACAAAACCAACCAATCACAGACTTGGTTTCAAAATTCTGATTGGCTCTACGGTCTCCAATCAGCTCGCTAGCTGCTGCATTCCGAAACAGTCCGAAATGTAGCTAAATCCAGCTAAACTCAATTAAACCCCAATTTGCGGATAATATCTTTAATTATTTTATTTTAAAATATATTATTTGTTAAGACTATCGTTGGTGTAGTATAATGTAGTTGCATTATACAACCATGCCAACTGACTCTCCAAATTATATTTGAGTAGCTCTCTTTTATGTCGTCGAATACTGAACAGCAGCTGATTGAAAACCGTAAGAGCCAATCAGAATTTTTGAAACCAAGTCTGTGATTGGTTGGTTTTGTGGCACACTTATAACGGTGTACAGAGAGTTGAGCGCTCGCAGCAGAGAATGTTGTGAGCGCAAGCAACACATTACGAGCAAGCGCAAATGAAAAAACTGAGCGAGAGGAGGTGCTATTGTGTGTGTGTATATGGATAAGCGCAAACACTGAAATACATTTTTGCACGCAGCAATGAATTTTGTTCACTCAAATTCAGCTTTTGTACGCTCAAAATAAATTTCTCCTCAAAATGCAACACTTGCACTTGCAATATTTTTACGTGCACTCAGAATAGTGGCACTGAAATAACGCCATACCGGGACAACCCGTTAAAATGTTTGTAGCGAATAGCGGCAAAATGCTGCGATGCAAGGGCTCCGCCCACAGGGCTTCTTCCTAGAATCCTCACCCCTATCCGGAGTGATTCAGGACAACAATAAAAGAAAGTGAACAAAAGACTTGATGCTGAGCGAACATAAAAAGCTAAAATTGTTGTTATCTTTTTAGGAGCTCAGTAACACAAAGTGACTGAAACTTAATGATGAATTTGTACATTTTAATGACCGCTGCGGCACAAGAGAAAGCTACTTGGCTGCACGCGTTTGAGTTTGCTATGATTATCTGTCATTTTGAGTACTGCATCACTACATGACATAAAAGCAAACCGAGTGTTGATAGGCATTGTGGTCTCTGTGCTACGTGTTAAAACACTGAAGCAATTCTGGCATGGCATGTTTGCATTTTCAGTTGGTCAGTGATGTTAACTTCTTTTAGCTATTTGTTTAGACTTGCGGTCAGAAGGTGGACGATGTGCAGCCTTGTCATTCTTCTGCTGGTGTTGTTAGGCAGATTGGTTGATTCGGGTGTGTTGAGTACTGAAATCTGCATCTCATGTGGCTCTTCGTTATCAGTTCTATTAACAGCGATCCTTTTAATGGAGTGTGATACACCATTTATGCCGAATGCACATTTTTCATGAGCATAGCTGCCAGTTCTTTCATGCTTACACTCCTACACTATCATTGCAATGCTGAACAAAAGAGAGCCCACATAGTACACGTACTGTATGTTTAATGGGAGTTTTATTAGAAGACTCTTCTGCTGTAAGAAGTTTATTATAATCAGAAGCTTGCTGTCTGTCGGACCAGGTTAACGAGAGTACCTCTGATCTTTGCAGTTCAAAATCCCCGCCCCTACTTTGAGCTCCGCCTTCTTGAGGTGTTTGGTTTAGAAATGTGAGACTCAGTGAGCCGTCTAATTGTTCCCACCCAGTTTTCAGCACAGTTCACTCCTGGTCGTCCCAGGGAGACTTGGTGGGCCATTGAGAACCGTAACCACAGGGAATCAAAAGGGTGAGACAGGCAGTAGAGAGGCGACCTCTGCGATCAGCACGACGTCCGTTAGCTGTGTTAGGCATTTCAAACTGGTCTGTTCACCGAATTCTCTCATCATGATTCACCCCTATGAGACACAGTGTACACGTTTTTAGAAATTAACTAACTTTGCCACTCAGCCTTTTATACTCAGTTTATTGAATTGTTAATCGAAAACCGAAATATACCGAACAATTTGCGAATATATTGTATTGTTAACTGTCATTACAATACAATACAATACAATGCAGTTTATTTTTGTATAGCCCAAAATCACACAGGAAGTGCCGCAATGGGCTTTAACAGGCCCTGCCTTTTGACAGCCCCCCAGCCTTGACTCTCTGAGAAGACAAGGAAAAACTCCCAATAAAAATCTTGTAGGGAAAAATGGAAGAAACCTCGGGAAAGGCAGTTCAAAGAGAGACCCCTTTCCAGGTAGGTTGGGCGTGCAGTGGGTGTCAAATGTAGGGGGTCAATACAACACAATACACAGAACAGAACAATTCCTTAATACAGCATAATAATAAAAATTTTAGAAGTACGGTTTAACAGTAGATGGTATGACATAATTAGGTTTGGATATTTTTAGAGTCCTGGAGACCTCATCCATCAAGCTGCCTCCCCATTTGGCCATTCCACGGCTGAAACGTTGCTCCGATGAAAGGACCCCTCTTTCCCATGATTCCTGTGATCCTCCATCAGGGATGACTTTACCATAGGCAGGCAAACAACTTGGCAGGTGGGCCGTGGCACCAATGGCCACATTTGGGTACTGAGAAAAGAAACAGAATAGGTGAGGGTTAGTATTCAAATATAATTATCATATTACTTATGTTATAGTGCTAATGACTAACAACAGAGATGCAGTCTGTACAGTTAATCAGCAGCTCTAGTCAGGGTGTGCTAAACTGAAGTAGTGAGTCTTCAGCTGGGATTTAAAGGCTGAGACTGAAGGGGCATCTCTTATGGAAGCAGGAAGACCATTCCACAGTTTAGGGGCCCTGTAACTAAAAGCTCGACCTCCCACTGTTATTTTATTAATCCTTGGAATCCTAAGTAGACCGGCATCTTGAGATCTTAATGTGCGGGTCAGGTTTGTAAGTCATGATAAGTTCAGACAAGTAAGCTGGACCTTGGCCATTTAATGATTTATATGTTAAAAGGAGGATTTTGAAATCTGCCCTGAACTTAACTGGGAGACAGTGTAAAGATTTAAGAACTGGGGTTATGTGTTCATATTTTCTTGTTCTTGTAATAATTCTTGCAGCGGCATTTTGGATTAACTGGAGGCTGTATAGAGAACAGTTTGAACAGCCAGTGAACACCGCATTGCAGTAGTCAATCCTACTAGAGATAAATGCATGAATTAATTTCTCACAATCCTGTTTATTTAGAAAGCGCCTTAATTTCCTCACATTTTTAAGATGGAAAAAACATGTTTTGGACGACTTTGTAATATGCGCTTTAAATGACATGCTAGAGTCAAAGATAACTCCTAGATTGCGGGCTGATTCAGTAAAATTAATTGGGATTCCAATGAGTTAAATGACGACAAAATATTGCTGTGATCAGCGTCATTCCCTCCTGTTACTGATATTGCGATTGACTCGACAGCTGCCCCTGCACAAACGCGGGTTAAAAATTAGAAGGAAGAAGAAGAAAATGTTAATTGTTATTAGTGAAGCTCGTTTGAAAAACATTAAAAGAAAAATAGTTTTATTTAAGACAAGGTAATTCATTATTTTTGACTACTTTATTCTTTTTCTGGCATCCATGAGGAAGGTGACTAATTTAAGGTACAATGTTAGACCCCTTTATTGGTTAGTAAGCTTATGTTAAATTGATTGAAGTATTTTCTTAGTTGTGTTAAAATGTTTTCCTATATATTAATTAATAGTCTATGAGAGATTCCGTCATATCCCCCACAAGCTAAACAGAAATGGAATATTCTCATTCTTTGTTGCCCCTCTGACTTCAGATTTAGTCCCAGTTTGTGATTTGCCTTGCAGGTGGTAAGCCATGGAGGGCACACAGTTTTCATAGCATAAATGTGTCGTATTGACCATATTGAACGTGCTGTACATATAGAGCATACTGAACGTATTAAGCAAAACTTATATAAGTTTGCCATAGAGAAATAACACGACCTTTAAGTTTGTAAAGTAACTGAAGTTTAGCGAGGAAAAGCTAAGTTTGTAGAAGCGTTTTTTCCTTTTTTGCTTTTTATCCTACATGTGTAATAACTTTTTTCTCTGCTGTATTTTTGCATGGCCTATTTGGCTTGGAATTTCCACTAAACCTTTTTAAATTAACTTTACTGGACTGAGAAAGTTCTTTTGCTAGTTTTGTTCTTTTGTTACGTGTCTGATTCATGCTAATCCTACCTTGCCGACTCAGCAGCTCGATTTTGGGAAAGTGGAAAAGAGGCAGCTAAAGACTATTTGTAGTAACCTTTCAAAAATCATCTTAACCTCGAGCTGTGCCTGTTATAATGAAAACGTTACACTGTTCAGGCACTTTTAAAGTGGTTTGTTAAATTTCAGTCTACCGATAGTGTAAAGGAGGTGTTTGTTGGATCACTGAGAACTTGGAAGTACAGAATAATGTCAGTTGCAGTATTAAACATTTCAAACTGTCAGATAAAGGTATCAGCAACACGGGCAGCTGCCCAGGGTGGTATCTTGAGAGAGGCGGCACAACTCACCTGTACCAGTCTGAGCCACACAATCCATTAGGCGTGCGGGTTATCAAAAGTATGGGATGCATGCTCTGTAAAGTGCATGTCATGTACACAGAGGGGCATGCATTAAGGACTTCAAGGGTCGTTGAAGCCTAGTAATAGTTTGTGCTTCGTTGGGTGGTATGCACACAGAGGGGTGCCGTTTATGTAAGGGGTGTGCACTCTGGACAGCGAAGCGAGGACCACCCTAATGATCATTGAAGTCTAATACTGACTCCCCACTATGGACACTGAAGGGCATCATCCCCCCTCCCCGCCTAAGGCTCCAAATTGGCTTTGACTGGCACAGATCCTATTACCCATATAAAATACAAATAATGCATACATTTTTTAAAAAATAATTTAACTGCTTTTTACTCCATTTATTTAAAAGTATAATGAAATCTGTCACAGGAGGCTGGGGGACAGACCCAGTCGGGATGCCTGGAAGGACCCGGAAGGGGCATATATGTCCTCCAGACCACAAGGGGGAAATCACCCTGGCTCTGGAGAGGACCACGGGAGAGGAGTAAGGAGGCTCAAGCCCATTGGGACCCGTGGCCACCGCCAAGGGGAGCCCGAGCCTCAGAGAGCCCAGGAGACATTCACTTGCGCCACATTCGGGAAGATGGAGGAAGAACCTTCCAGGGACGCCCGGAGTGCTTCCGGGTGCAAGAGCAGCACTTCCGCCACACCAGGAAGTGCTGCTGGAAGAACGTCATCAGGCACCTGGAGCAGAAATAAACGGGGCCGCCTCCCTACAATCAGGGCGCTAGAGTCGGGAGTGGGAACAGGACGAAGCTCCCGTAGGGAGAGGAATGGCGGCCCACGGACAGTGAGAGAGAAGGCCGGATTAGGGGTGATTAGTGCTGTGAGCACTGTGTGTATATGGAGAATAAACGTGTGTGCTTTAATAATAATACTAATAATAATAATACATTTTATTTATAGGCGCCTTTCAAACACTCAAGGACACCGTACATTATACACAGCAACAGACAAACAATACAGTACAATGTTTACATAGAGAAGGCATGATTAAAAAGATGAGTTTTAACTGAATATATAAATTTATAATATATATATATATATATAATATAGAATATATAATAGAATATATATCGTGACACCGCAACATATAACCTGTGAGTGAATATCGTTTTGATTTCTCTAATAAATAAAACAACTTTTTCGAATGTTTGTCCATGCTCTTTCTTCTTTGCTTAGTTGTTAACGTGTTATCTAGAACGTATAAAATTATTGTCCTGGTAAAATTTATAAGAGCTGAGAGCGCAGTAAGTGTGTCTGCCAAAAGCATTCACACGACTGCGGTTAGATGACCGTGGTCTTGTTTGAAAATAGTTGTAAGTGTGGCATGACTTAAAAGAATCTCATGTTAAAAGTCTCCATATCACGGGACTTTATACCGCAACAACGTTTTTGGAATTTTTTAATTCTCACTGGGAAGACGAATTAGACGATCTACAAGTCTCCAACTTAAAGTTTAAAGCCAAACAATATATTCGATCTCTTTTCGCTGTTCTGTTATTTCACTGAGTAATAATTTCCGGTTGTTTGCGCTAATACGATCTTTACCATCCTTTTTTTGAGACTTTTGAAATTTTGTACTTCCATTATCTCTACCCTGCTGTGAATGTGTACCACGCCAACATTTTTTAATTCTTTACGATGTTCTACTTTGTCATCTACTCTTTGTCCTTTATTTCCGGCCCCATGCGTGGTTAAAACTCTTGGCACAAAGTCTCGTCTCGCAGTACATATAAGTGTCTCTCCAAGAAATGTCTCGTCTCCTTCCAAGATTTTTTTTTATAACAGAGAGACATAAAAAAATAATCGACACCACATGCAACATGTAATATGCAGAAGAAAAAAAAAAGAGGGTGGGCTCTCACAAGTACTGTGCTTTGATTGGTGAATCATCAGTAGTAGAGTAACTTTGCACATTCTATGAGTCACAGGATTTCCAAGGCAAGCCAAGCAAGCGCCTGCTTGAAGGTGAGGCCGTGCACGTTTATGGTGGACATGAATGCAAGAAAAAGTTGCACAGATTTGCTGCACAAAGTGCTACTGTAGTTCAAGAAGTCCTCAATTTGTCATCCTCTCAGGAGTCAGCAACTGATGCGTGGTGTTTGCCTGTAAATGTGGTCCTTGATGGCTTAAGATTTCCGCTCTACTGTTAATTCATCAATCAAAACGCTGCACTCGCTAGAGCCCATTGACAAGTTCATGGGGTATTCAATGCTATGTGTGTGCTCCCTGAAACAAATGTATTTCATGACACATTTAATGACTTATGCTAACATATCATTGTGATTTTATTAATTTGTCACATTTCACAATGAATTTATTTATTTGCACATTTATTTATTTCATTTTGTCTGATATATCCCTCTAAAGATACTGCTCAAAAAAATGAAAGGAACGCATTTTAATCAGAGTATAGCATTAAGTCAATGAAACTTGTGGGTTATTGATCTGGTCAGTTAAGTAGCAGAAGGGGTTGTTAATCAGTTTCAGCTGCTTTGGTGTTAACGAAATTCACAATAGGGGCATTAGAGGGGCAACAATGAGAAACTGGAATGAATGGTTTAACAGGTGGCGGGAGGCCACTGACATTTTTCCCTTCATCTTTTCTGATTGTTTCTTCACTAGTTTTGCATTTGGCTATGGTCAGTGTCACTACTGGTGGCATGAGGCGATACCTGGACCCTATAGAGGTTGAACAGGTAGTCCTTGGACCCCATTGTCAGACCCTGCACTGATGAAGTGGGTCCTGGGTTCCTCTTGGTGCATGACAATTCCTGGCCTCATGTGGCGCGAGTAAGCAGGCAGTTCCTGGAGGATGAAGGAATTGATACCATTGACTAGCCACCACACTCACTCGCCTGACCTAAATCTGATAGAACACCTCTGTCACATTATGATTGAGTTTATCTGACGCCACCAGGTTGCGCTTCAGAATGTCCAGGAGCTCAGTGATGCACTGGTCCCCAGGGCCTGAATGATGGCAATTCGGCATCCGACCAGGGGGCAGCGGGGTGCACCAACTGTCTTTCTCGATTCCTTGCAGACCATTCTTGGGATATCCCGCAGGGCTCCGCCAACTTTGATGACGTCACTCCCAGTCCCACCTCTGATGATGTCACTTCCGCTTCCAGACCCAATGACATCACTTCCTACACTGGCCTTTAAAGCCACCATCTTGATTCAATACCGTAGTTCTGTTTTGGACCCTGTCTTGCGAACAACTCACTATCTTTAAATACCTTTTTGCAGCCAAGGCACATTATATGGGTGGCTGCCCCAAACCTTTATGATGTCTATTTGTCATTTTTGTGATAGAACATAATATTCTCTGTTATAACCACTTGGTCCAATTTAGGGTCTTCGGGGGTCAGCTGACACCATTCTCTGCTGCACTGTTACAATTTTGCTCTTACTTCCTTTAATGTCTGCTATTAAAGCAGCTGCTGCACGCAGAAATAGAACTGGCTTAGATTCGGCCCACTACTTCTAGGACCTTGGTACCTACTGCAAAGCTGTTTCTCCACCAATGGAATGACACCAGATACTGAGATCCCTGGAATCGATGTATGGAGATTTAATGCTACCATATGGAATAGCCCAGCACAGAATGTCCGGGATGGAGTAAGCAAGCAGATGCCTGAGATCTCCCAGACTCTGTGTCTGACTGTGTCTGGTGTAATAAGCCTTCCACTCAGTTAGCGCCTTAACGTGGCAGAGTGATTTGCATGACCAATGATCCCCTGAGCGGTGCCATCGGGAGTTGTGTACTCCTGCTAGGGCCACCCATTGCAGCAAGGTCAGAGTTGAGAACCTAACTAAGACTGACTCCACCAACCAAGCGTCAAATCCAAAGTGGTGCCACTACCTGCCGCACCTCGTTGCCCTACACACGGTTTGCCACATGGATTTCTGACAGGGAGTGAAGCGGTGTGATTGAGCATCCTCACTGCCACCAATATCAACCACTCCTTAGCACAGGCTCTTCTTTCCATCTACATCCTTTTTCCTGTATCAGAGTCCTATGGCAATGGGCAACAGAGGGAGAGAATTACCACTGGGTGATGGTGTATGTTTTTAGTAGGGAACCTGCACGTATGGCAGCATTGGTGTAATGGCTGTTGGGACAAGTGTCTCGTCCACGTCCAGCTGATGGGACTAGGCAGCCTTTTTCAAGGATAATACTGCTTACCCCTAAACCATTACTTAAAAAGTCAGACCTAGACCCACACATACTAAATAACTATAGGCCTATTTCAAATTTACCATTTCTCTCTAAAATACTAGAGAAAGTAGTCGCCAGTCAGCTTCAGTCACACCTTACGCGTTACAATTTATTTGAGAAATTCCAGTCTGGCTTTCGCACTGGTCATAGTACAGAAACGGCACTAACACAGGTTGTAAATGACATTCTGATATCCTCTGATGAAGGAAATTCCACTGTAATTATGTTGTTGGACTTAAGTGCAGCATTTGACACCATTGACCATTCTATTTTACTGCACAGGCTAGAAAACGATGTTGGGCTTACAGGCCCCGTGCTCGCTTGGTTCAGTTCTTATTTATCAAATCGATTCCAGTATATACAGAAATGTGCTGACAGTACTCCATCATTATACACAGAAGTTGAATATGGTGTCCCAGGGCTCAGTACTGGGACCTTTACTGTTTTCACTTTACATGCTTCCACTGGGATCTCTCATTAGGAAACATAATGTTAATTTTCACTCGTATGCAGATGACACCCAGTTATACCTTTCATTTAAATCAAATGAAGTTTCTCCGATGTTGTCTTTAATTAGTTGTGTTAGTGAATTAAAGGAATGGATGAATGAGAACTACTTGTCTTTAAATACAGATAAAACAGAGATGTTAATTGTTGGAGGGAATGACGCTGATCACAGCAATATTTTGTCGTCATTTAACTCAGTTGGAATCCCAATTAATTTTACTGAATCAGCCCGCAATCTAGGAGTTATCTTTGACTCTAGCATGTCATTTAAAGCGCATATTACAAAGTCGTCCAAAACATGTTTTTTCCATCTTAAAAATGTTAGGAAATTAAGGCGCTTTCTAAATAAACAGGATTGTGAGAAATTAATTCATGCATTTATCTCTAGTAGGATTGACTACTGCAATGCGGTGTTCACTGGCTGTTCAAACTGTTCTCTATACAGCCTCCAGTTAATCCAAAATGCCGCTGCAAGAATTATTACAAGAACAAGAAAATATGAACACATAACCCCAGTTCTTAAATCTTTACACTGGCTCCCAGTTAAGTTTAGGGCAGATTTCAAAATCCTCCTTTTAACATATAAAGCATTAAATGGCCAAGGTCCAGCTTACTTGTCTGAACTTATCATGACTTACAAACCTGAGCACATTAAGATCTCAAGATGCCGGTCTGCTTAGGATTCCAAGGATTAATAAAATAACAGTGGGAGGTCGAGCTTTTAGTTACAGGGCCCCTAAACTGTGGAATGGTCTTCCTGCTTCCATAAGAGATGCCCCTTCAGTCTCAGCCTTTAAATCCCGGCTGAAGACTCACTACTTCAGTTTAGCATATCCTGACTAGAGCTGCTGATTAACTGTACAGACTGCATCTCTGTTGTTAGTCATTAGCACTAAACATAAGTAACATGATAATTATATTTGAATACTAACCCTCACCTATTCTGTTTCTTTTCTCGGTACCCAAATGTGGCAATTGGTGCCACGGCCCACCTGCCAAGTTGTTTGCCTGCCTATGGTAAAGTCATCCCTGATGGAGGATCACAGGAATCATGGGAAAGAGGGGTCCTTTCATCGGAGCAACGTTTCAGCCGTGGCCTGGCCAAATGGGAAAGCAGCTTGATGGATGAGGTCTCCAGGACTCTAAAAATATCCAAACCTAATTATGTCATATCATCTACTGTTAAACCGTACTTCTAAAATTTTTATTTATGCTGTATTAAGGAATTGTTCTGTTGTGTATATTGTATTGACCCCCTACTTTTTGACACCCACTGCACGCCCAACCTACCTGGAAAGGGGTCTCTCTTTGAACTGCCTTTCCCGAGGTTTCTTCCATTTTCCCTACAAGGTTTTATTGGGAGTTTTTCCTTGTCTTCTCAGAGAGTCAAGGCTGGGGGGCTGTCAAAAGGCAGGGCCTGTTAAAGCCCATTGCGGCACTTCCTGTGCGATTTTGGGCTATACAAAAATAAACTGTAATGTAAACTGTAATGTAACGGGGAGGAGACAATAAAACACATCCTAAACAAAGTTTGTCCCCTCCTGTACTCGGCCTTGCAGGTGAGTAACCCTTGTACACATGGTCGAAAAACTTCAAAATCTTTCATCCTTACTTAAATGTTCTAATGCTGTACTGATCCAAGCCATTGCAAAGGTGATTTGTGATGTTAAGATTAGGAGAGAAGGCTGGTCAAGTCAGTACCTGCACACCAGCAGTCATTCCCCAGAATAACCGTGACCATCTTGAGCTGTGTGTGTGGTCTGACATTGCCCCACTACAGGGTCCGACAGGTAGGTGACATGAGCAGAGGGCCTCAGACAGGTCACCTTGCATTATGGCCAGTAGCATGGAGTCTGTCTCCCAAAGTCCTGCCTCTGATGCCACCATTTATGTCTATCAGCAGTGGTGCTGGGCGATATGACGATATATATCGTGGGGACGATAGAAAAGTGTCTATCATCCTATTTCTCTTCTATCGTTTCTAACCTAATTTTATCAATTACTAAAGAAAATATTGCATTAAATAGCCTAAGACAAATGAATGATAATGTCTTGTCGCTATGCAATGCATACTCTACCCTTTATATAAGTGATAATCAAGAATAAAAGTGAACTTTTTCGCAAAGAAACTCTATCTTGTGGTTTTGTGACAGTTCAGTTAAATGTCACTTCAAAATAAAGTTGCAAAAAAAAGTATGCAGATATTTTTGTCAAACTTTTCAGAGAATAACTGGAAACGTACTTTATTGTGGGTGGTATATCGTGATATATATCGTTATTGTGATATAAAATAATCCATATCGTGATATATGATTTTTCCATATCACCCAGCACTAATCAGCAGTATAGTGGGGTAAATCAGAAATGGTGTCTCAGATGGACCAGTCTGATGCATCGTTCCCACTCTAGTACGGTCACTCAAGGGTGATAAAATCCTAGATGGTCATCAGTCCTGCTGAAGCCCTGCCTGCAGTAGAGCAACCCAATCCATGATGTCTGGTGACACTGGCATGACATTCCTGCATGCAGCACACCAAAAGCCTTCTCCTTTGAGCTGGTGACATTCAAGGCATTGTGCAATGCACAAAAACTAAGGAATGAGGCCCTTTTTATTTAAAAAATTAATTGATGGTTCCATTGGACCATTCAATCAGTAAAACTGTTTGGCAGGCTGCACTGCGAGATTGTAAACTTCATGTGAAACGTCACTGCCTATCAACATAGCTTTTTCATTTCAGAAAATGTTGCTTCTCTTTTCCCTGTCAGTATACTTGTTGTGCCCGATATTTCGAATGATTCTAACTTTGAACGTTCTACAGTTCGAATTCTAATTTTCATCCGGAGATGGAACAATGCTTCTATGTTTGTTTTGTGAGCGCAGTGACAAAAATGCAGCAACAGATGAAGGGAAACATCATCGATTATGCACCCATAACCTCTCACTCTCACTGTGAAAGCATCTCGTGCGTTACACTTGTGTTTTCAGCGTTTTTTTTTTTCACTTTATTTTTGGTGTGATATATAGTATATAACCCCTGGCTAGTAACCACGGCATCCAAGAAATTTGCGGAAGCAACAAAGCCGAAGAGGAAGGTTGTAGTATTGACGATTGAGGTAAAAAAAAAAAAAGGAACTTCTCATGAAGCATGAAAGCGATACATTTGTGGCGGATCTGGCGGCCATGTTTAAGATACTGCAGTAGAGGGGAGAGAGAACACCAGAAGTACAGTTATTTTGTGCGACTTAAGGTGACTCCCCTTCCAAACAGTAACCTTTCTCTTCCTCTCCACCAGCCACATGGGCCATCACCACTCCTCAGTAAGGTACAGTAAATGCAATTTTCAAACATTCCATTATATAGTATTTACAGATTTATTGTTGGTCGTGTGGTGGGTGCAGCAATACATTGTAATAGTGCATGCTCCTAATATCTTTCTCATGTTTTAATGCATTATTTAGGACATTGAATTGTGTCATTTTTACCTTAAATTGGGTATATTTCCTATTTATAGCTACTAGGTATTGTTTAGGGTCTGGGGTGAGAAGTCAAATAAGATGACACCATTTATTGGCTAACTAAAAAAAGATAACAATATGCAAGCTTTCAAGGCAATTCAGGCCCCTTCTTCAGGAAAGAAAGGATTAATTCACTTTCCATTATTTATAAAGGGGAAAATGTATATGGACTTTGACCAATTCAGATTTGAACAACCTCCTGAAATGAGTTAAATTTGAAGTACGAGGAACCATTGTACAAACCAGATTCCAAAAAAGTTGGGACACTAAACAAATTGTGAATAAAAACTGAATGCAATGATGTGGAGATGGCAAATGTCAATATTTTATTTGTAATAGAACGTAGATGACAGATCAAACGTTTAATCCGAGTAAATGTATCATTTTAAAGGAAAAATATGTTGACTCAAAATTTCATGTCCCAAAAAAGTTGGGACAAGTAGCAATAAGGCTGGAAAAAGTAAATTTGAGCGTAACGAAGAGCTGGAAGACCAATAAACACTAATTAGGTCAATTGGCAACATGATTGGGTATAAAAAGAGCTTCTCAGAGTGGCAGTGTCTCTCAGAAGCCAAGATGGGTAGAGGATCACCAATTCCCACAATGTTGCGCAGAAAGATAGTGGAGCAATATCAGAAAGGTGTTACCCAGCGAAAAATTGCAAAGACTTTGCATCTATCATCATCAACTGTGCATAACATCATCTGAAGATTCAGAGAATCTGGAACAATCTCTGTGCGTAAGGGTCAAGGCCGTAAAACCATACTGGATGCCCGTGATCTCTGGGACCTTAAACGACACTGCACCACAAACAGGAATGCTACTGTAAAGGAAATCACAGAATGGGCTCAGGAATACTTCCAGAAACCATTGTCAGTGAACACAATCCACCGTGCCATCCGCCGTTGCTAGCTGAAACTCTACAGTGCAAAGAAGAAGCCATTTCTAAGCAAGATCCACAAGCTCAGGCATTTTCATTGGGCCAGGGATCATTTAAAATGGAGTGTGGCAAAATGGAAGACTGTTCTGTGGTCAGACGAGTCACGATTCAAAGTTCTTTTGGAAATCTGGGACGCCATGTCATCCGGACCAAAGAGGACAAGGACAACCCAAGTTGTTATCAACGCTCAGTTCAGAAGCCTGCATCTCTGATGGTATGGGGTTGCATGAGTGCGTGTGGCATGGGCAGCTTGCATGTCTGGAAAGGCACCATCAATGCAGAAAAATATATTCAGGTTCTAGAACAACATATGCTCCCATCCAGGCGTCATCTCTTTCAGGAAGACCCTGCATTTTTCAACAAGATAATGCCAGACCACATTCTGCATCAATCACAACATCATGGCTGCATAGGAGAAGGATCCGGTACTGAAATGGCCAGTCTGCAGTCCAGATCTTTCACCTATAGAGAACATTTGGCGCATCATAAAGAGGAAGGTGCGACAAAGAAGGCCCAAGACGATTGAACAGTTAGAGGCCTGTATTAGACAAGAATGGGAGAGCATTCCTATTTCTAAACTTGAGAAACTGGTCTCCTCGGTCCCCAGACGTCTGTTGAGTGTTGTAAGAAGAAGGGGAGATGCCACACAGTGGTGAAAATGGCCTTGTCCCAACTTTTTTGGGATTAGTTGACACCATGAAATTCTGAATCAACATATTTTTCCCTTAAAATGATACATTTTCTCAGTTTAAACTTTTGTTCCGTGATTTATGTTCTATTCCGAATAAAATATTAGAAGTTGGCACCTCCACATCATTGCATTCAGTTTTTAGTCACGATTTGTATAGTGTACCAACGTTTTTGGAATCCGGTTTGTATTTCCATTTAAATAAAGTAATAAAATGTGAGGAAGGAATTGAACTATTAAAGCAAGAAGACACTAAAGCTAGTCCATACTGAGAAAAGATACAAAAACATAACAAATCTTAACCACTTGTTCATCCCAGATACAGTAGTTGTGTTGTATTGTAGTTGTCTTCAGTGAGCTACAATTTCATTTTAAAGTGCATTACACACACTGTTTCTTAATTGTCTCAATATAGCAAGGGTACACAAAAAAAAATATTGAAAAATTAAACAAAAGAACTGAGTAGCAACGTACTCTAAGAAACTAGAAAAAGGCAACAGGGAGAAGTCTGGGCACAATAAGTGGAGCTGGGACAAGTCTCAACAGTAAAGGCAGTGCTTGGACCGCTAAAACTGAATTGTCAGGAGGAGCGACATTACTAAAAGTACCGCAAGCAGCAGGGCCTTCAGATAAGTCCACACCACCAACTCCATCAGAGATCTCAAGCGAGCGAGCGACTTACACGGGTCACAGCTACAATGAAGGCTGCATATGAAGCTGGAAAGTAGTGTAACCCTATGGAAAATACAGTTTAGGGGTGTTATAATAAATAATTCACTACATTTACTGTATATAGTGCTTTTCATAGTGAGTGGGGGGCCACTTTAACCACCAGTAACGTGTAGCATCACCCTGAATGATGTGATGGCAGCCATTTTGTTGCCAGTATGCTTACCACTCATTAGCTGTTAAGGGGTGAGAGGAAGTTAGCCAATTAAGAGAAATGGAATGATTTGGGGGCCAGAATGACCAACATGTGGTGGGCAATTTAGCCAGGACATCAGGATACACCCTACTCTTTATGAAGGGTGCCAAGGGATCTTTAATGACCACAGAGTCCAGACCGGAGTTTTAGAGCTCATTCAAAGGATGGCACCATTTTACAGCACAGTGGTCCAGTCACTGAACTGGGGCATTGGGATCCACATTCAGACCACAGGGTAAGCGCCACCTGCTGGCCTCACCAGCACCTCTTCCAGCAGCAAACCCCAGCTTTTTCCTAGCTGGTCTCCCATCCTAGTAATGGCCAGACCTAAACATGCTTAGTTTCAAGTGGATGACCTCTTCTGAAGTGCAAGTGGTAGGGCTGACAAAGTGGTAAAGACACTGCTTAAGTTCTAAATGTAAATACAAAACCATTAGAACTAACATCAGTACCAGTTTAAAATACATGTAACAGCAGGCACATCCGCAAATGGGTTGATTACACTGGACAACATTTTTTTTCAAATGTTTTGCTTCCTGAAACACTTCTGGTGACTCCCATTTAGGAAATCTGAGAAAGTTTTAGTTAACTTTAATTCAGTTTACTGTCAAGTTCTTAATTGTTTAATGATGCCAACACACTGCATTAGTTCAGTTGAGCTAATTATACATATACATATACATATATACATACATATATACATACATATACATATACATATATACATACATATATATATATATATATATACATACATACATATATATATATACATACATATATATACATATATATACATACATACACATATATATATACATATATAACATATATATATACATATACATATATATACACATATACATATACATATACATATACATATACATATACATATATATGTACAGTGCATCCGGAAAGTATTCACAGCGCATCACTTTTTCCACATTTCCTTATGTTACAGCCTTATTCCAAAATGGATTAAATTCATTTTTTCCTCGAATTCTACACACAACACCCCATAATGACAATGTGAAAAAAGTTTTCTTGAGGTTTTTACAAATTTATTAAAAATAAAAAAACTGAGAAATCACATGTACATAAGTATTTTTACAGGTGCATGCTGTTTCCCCTGATCATCCTTGAGATGTTTCTGCAGCTTAATTGGAGTCCACCTATGCATAAATATAGTATTTCTCTATATCGCTCTCTATATACATATATATATAAAAATATACATATACACACACACATTATATATATATATATATATATATATATATATATATATATATATATATATATATATATATATTTTTTTTTTCTGATTACTTTGCACTCAGCATTTGGCAATTCTTATTTCAGTGTCTAACAGTCGGCCAATACTGATGGATTCCATTTGCCCCGATATTACTTTTCCATCATTGCTATGTCCTGTGAAACTATTTACTTTCTTCGTCGTGGACTGCACGGAGATAAGCAGGGAAGAAGTCCAACTGTGAAGGCAGAAAATGAACCTTTAACAACACGCTGAACTTCACAGTTTTGAATGTTTGAGGTGTGTTGTCAACCTGCTGGGCGTACTTTGGTGCTCTATAGTTGCCAAGAAAAAATTCAACATCTTTGAATGCCTTCCATGCAATTTTCTCTGACCAAACTAGCAGATATTTAAACTGCTTGACACTGAGGACATGTCTGAAATGTGGACCAACAAAGATGACTTCTTTAATCTTGGCACCAGTTACTTGTGGAAACATCAGTCTCGAATACTGTATTTAAATCCTTCACCTTCCTTGTTCATCACTTTCACAGTTTTTTTCATCACTCCAAATTTTAAATGAAGAGGAGGCCAAACTTTTTTTGCTGGCTTGACAAGTGATTCATGTGCCACATTTCTGTTTTTATGGAACATCCAGTTTTTTTAATATAATGGAACTACTTAGCATGGCTGTATTTTTTTGCAGCACTTGATTTATCCGAGCTACATTCAAAGTAGCAGGGCCACTACTTCTGGATCAGTACAGATGTTGCAGTTGTAGCTGCTGTACTGTATACGAGGTGTGGCAATTTAATTCATTCAATGGCCATGTAGCATTGCCCATGCTATAAAGTTCTACTGAAACACTGGAGCTGTTGAAAGATGCATGTGGTCAGAATGCTATGAAAAAGTCAAGCATTTGAGCAGCATAAGAAGATCAAGTAGGGATTAAGAAGATATGAATGGCAGCGCCAAAAGTGGACCATCCATCTTTACAAAACCTCAAGCCCTGATGCACTCAGTGTTTGTGACTTCCTGTAAATCACTTACCAAATTGGATCATCCACCATACTCACCTGACTTATGATTTCTGATTCTCGATAAAAATGAAAACTGCCATGAAAGGACAAAGATATTCAGACATTTCTGACATTTGGCATAACATGACAAAGGAAAAAGCAAGGGAATTCCAGGTACAGTACATTTCCAGCAATGGCGATGTGTATGGCTTTAGAAAGAGATTACTTCAAAAGTGAGAGCAGCCAAAGTGCACAGATCAGCACACATTTTTTCTAGTGGTTCATTTTGGGATTAAATTCTCACACATCATATGTATACTAGAGTAGGAGAAGAAATCACACAGATAGACGACTGTAATGAAACAGTACATGATAGGAAAGTGCCAAGATTACTTCTGAAATCAGCAGAACAAAATCCGTAACAAAGACCAAGAAGTGTTCAAGAAGCCAAATCTTTTTTTGTCCAGTATTATTAACAAATGATACATTTGTAACTGAGGATAAATGATCTGCCCATAAAGTATGTACTATCAGAGAGATGCTTCCTTCTTCTAAAAAGCTTATTTTAAAATATGATAATTCTATGCATCAGTTTTCAAGTGTCAATAATGATCTAATATTAGCCATCAGTGTGGCACAGCAGCCAAGTCGCTGAACTGTAAAGTGGATGATAGCCAATTCAACCACACAGTGCCTCACTGTATAGCTATAAAATCAGGATTACACAAATTACTGGAGTTTGTTAAGTCACACTGGTCAAATTAAATACAGTTTAGTGCAATACCAATATCTCTACTTGCAGAAGCCCCATGGTGAAAGAAGCCAAAGAAAACAGGGATAAGAACCGTGCTGACGCTGAGAATAGATTCATTTTGAAACTGTATTTAAATGTCATAAAAGAAAAAAAAAATACATACACTTTTTAAAAAGAGGCGGGATTTAATTTACACAGTTTTACTAAATGTACATAGTTCTTTTAAAAAAAAATTAATCATTATACACAATAAATACAGTACAAAATTATTCTGTAGTACTATATTTCAAATTCCTTTTCCTTAAATTTTAAATCGTCCAGGAGATTCATTGTAGAAGTGCCCACTGAAGCGGATACACAGACAAACAGAGCACTTGTGTGTATTCGGCCGGGGCAGGGGGTTTGGTTGCTACAGGAGAGATCGACACTCTTTCATCCATCCAATTCTTGAGCTACAGCCTGGCAAACCTGAAAACATTTCATACACACACACAACATTCCTGTGGCTTCATTTGCAGGTAAGTGTGATGACAAAAATACATGCATGTGCGCACACACACACACACTCACACACTGTAATGAACAAACATAAAGAAAGTAAGCAGAGCAAGAATACAGTTGCCAGTGTGAAAGTTGCTAAATTACACTCACCATTAGGAGAATCTACCACTTGAAATATTTATATAAAAAAATAAATAAAAAAAACAAAACAATAGGCCAATCAAACTAAGCATTTTTAGTAAAAAAAACTCCCAAAATGTGATTGCCTTAAAATATTATGTCTCTAAATATGTAATTTAACATAGAAGTGTGCATATGAAAGACACAAATTCATTTAAACGGGACCATGTGGCCATCAGAATTCAACCATTATATTTTTCCCCACAAATGTTTATTGTGTGTAATGCATTTGCATGGCCCTTTAGTATTTATTTGCTACTTTTTTTGTCAAGTAATTATATGAAATGTTTGCTTCATAAAAAGTTATCTTTTCTACATTTCATACATTTACAAATATTAAATTTATTTTTAAGTCAAAACAATGCCCTCTGCTGGTGAATTTAAAAATGAATGGCAGACACGAGAAGATCTAATCAAACGTGCATGGCTATGCTGCTCAGTTGTCTAACGTATGGCAATTTTATTACCCTTCAGATGTTTTGTGTACATCTTTCAACACAAATGGTACATTACCAATGTGTGTGTGTGTGTGTGAGGATGGGACTTTGGGGCAGTGTTGTTACACTGAAATACACAATGTGATTGTGTTTATTTTAAATTCCCTGCTAGCACTTGAGGCACCACAACATTTCACCAGCAGGACTGTGTCTGCTAAGAGTATATGCCATCAGAAATAATCTATGAAAGAGAGACTTGCTCAGGAAACTGGCCAACACAGGTTTGTTCAAGAGCTGCAGCTACAAATTGGCACGGGGTTGGGGGCACAGTTCAGCCACTGGCACAGAGATCTGGTTTAGTGTTGGAAACTTCTTTACCTACTCATCATACAATGTCACGCAGACCATATATCCCCTAGACGACTTTCTCTAACCTAAGAAACCCAAACTTCTGGTTCCTGGGAACCGAAAGATGAATAACAGAATGGTAAAGTTTATGAGTTCACCATTCTGAAAGAGAAGAAAATGGGGACAGGAGCTCTCCAGGTGCACAACTGAGGAGCACCTTGACTGAAATTTCTGCCTGGTGGAATTAGTCCATGGTGAATGCTTGATTGGCTTCAAAGGAAGAATATCTCAGTCAGCTTGCATGGGTATGGCTGGACCCCATCTTGACACAGAACATAATTGCAAGAATGTGTGAGTGCTGCTGTGATGTGAAGGAAAAGGCTTGGTCATCGCATAGCATCTTTATCATAGGAGAAGGGTGGAGGTAGAAAAATCTTTAATGCACTCTGTACCACTTTCCAGCTTACGCCCTTCAAAAGGGCAGTCTATGGAATCTGGACAGCACTAAGAGAAATCCAGAACAGTGTGGCACAGACATGCATTGTGGGAGGTGGCCAATGGAGGGAATTACACCACAGCCACCCATTCTACACTGGGACCTTCATTTAACCAGTTTTGTTCTTGACTTGCTACCTTCTGCTCCCATACACTGGCTTTGTTTTGTTGTTTGAATGTGATGGGGGAAAAGGAGTCAACAAGAACAGAAAGCACATGGACTCCCCTATTACCCCACCCACAAAAAGTACACCCTTCAAAGCCACAGGTTACTTCATCTCATTCCAGATATTCCTCAGACATAAGCTCATCCTCCATTTGTTTCCCACTTCCCTCAACCCAATCTCATAAAATGAAACCCTGGAGTCAGTTCATCACACTGCCTCAGGAAGAGACAGTCTGGCGAGCTTGTCAGACTGCTGGACAGAAGTACAGGCAGAACAGAGCCTGTTATCTATTATGCGTCCGTGCTCCAAGACCCCCATTCTGATTTTGTGATGAGTAGGGATCTCCTACTTGCCTATGAGGATGGGAAGGACGGTATGAGGTGGAGGAGGATCGCTGTATTCGTCCACCACCTCCTGACTCTCCATCAGCAGATGAAGCCCCACCAACAGCTCCAGAGGTTGCAGTGGGGTGGGCAGGGGGTCCCTGCCCCTGCTGTAAGTTCAGGATACTGTCAATGGCGCACTGGAGATGCTCTTTGAGAATATCGTCCGGAGGGCTGTCACTGGAGAAGCTGGCATTGTCCACATCCAGAGACTCAGATTTCCTCCGCTTGGCAGCAGTGGGCAGGGACACTTCCCAGGGAAGATCACCCGGAGAAGACGTCCCAGCTACAGTCATACTGGAGCCAGTGGTACAGCGGCTGTCCCCTCCACCGCTGTAATTATCTGGTGGCTCCTGCTTTATTATCCCACGGTAAAACTCCTCTTGAACCTCTGCAAGCTCCTTCATGAGCCCTGAATCGTCCTGCTGTTGCTGCTTGGGAATAGCCCTATCCCCTTCAAACATTTTGGGTCGCCCCTTTCCAACTGAAAGCGCCTTCTTTTCCAGCTTTACACTGGCAATGACTGTCCTTGAGCTGTCAAAATCTTCATCCTCTTCATTCCTTGTAATCTCTGATGGTGGCAGCGGTCTTTGTGGCAATGATGGCCTCTGATGAAGTGAAGAATTGTGTGGACGACTCACAGCTTCAACCCCATCTCCACTCGCACCAATTCCAAATCCGCACCCACCCGTTTTGCTGTCAGGCCCAGGTCGTACTGGACTCACATTCTCCCGATAAGTTTTGCGCAAGGGGAGCCGACAAGATGTGGGTGTCGGCTTCCTATCTGCAGGATGTTCAAGTGTTCCATTCATTTGGCTAGACGGCGTTGTTGAAGATGTTTGAGTTGTTATTACTGTAGTGGTGCCTGATGCCATTGCAGAAGTACAGGAAACAGTCACAGCAACATTGTTGTTAGAAGGGGCACGGATGACTGTGGAAGTGGGTACAGTCTCAGTGCTACAAACTGCACTCCCTGTGACAGGGGAAAGTGGGTTCTGTTTATGAGGCTGTGCTGGGACTCTTGAAGTATGTTGGGTTGTTGGAGGCACAGGCTGAGGAGTGGGATCTAATGCAGTGTTATGAACCACTTTACTGAGCCCTGCCTCCTGCTTGATTTTTAGTTTTAATGCGATCCGCCTGCGGGCCTCATAGGTTTTGATAGGAGGCTTACTTCGGGATGGTAAGGTGTCCTCATCCACCTCTACTGAGGTGGTCAAGGAAGGTGGAGGTGTAGCCCGCGCCCAGGAAACTGAAGGTGAAGCTCCTCCACTGTGCTTGATGACCAATTTGGTTGGTGTGACCAAGGAAGGGGTTATGCAGGGTGCACAACTGCTACTGTTGCTGCCTCCACTTGTACTGGCTGAAGAGCTGGTGCTTGACCCAAGGCCTTTAGAGCATTCAGATGTGGATGAACTGCTGGTTTCTGATAGCAGAGCAGACCGATGAGCAGGGAGGCAA
The DNA here is from genome assembly GCF_016835505.1 of Polypterus senegalus. Classification (NCBI taxonomy): domain Eukaryota; kingdom Metazoa; phylum Chordata; class Cladistia; order Polypteriformes; family Polypteridae; genus Polypterus; species Polypterus senegalus. Next base: position 31,314,101 of record NC_053164.1, read on the forward strand.
CTGGAGGAGGTAGAGAGGTTATGTGGGGTACAGGAATGCAGCACAAACTCATCTGTACAAGAATAAGAAAAAAGTTATGAACACAAGTTGTTGCACACTGAAGCTTACTTTTTACTAAGATCATCACTATCACTAGTATACAGTGCATCAGAGTTACTCTGCCAACTCTGAAACAGCTTTAAAGCTCTGATGGAATATAAGCAGATTTGTTACCATGATAAATCAATTAAAATTACACCTGGATGACGATTACGTTATTTTGTAAATAAGGCAGCAGTTTGAAAATGTTTATGGTGCTGGTTGAGATTCCACCACTGTTTCATGCATTGGCCCTAAACAAGTAACTTAATATGTAACAAAAGGCCTTTTCATAGTTTTCTTGGAATATGTCAAGTTAGTTTCACTGTGAGTTGTTGCCATCAATTACAAAGGGTGCAAATTAGAAAGACAGAGCCAACCAGGTATGAACAAGAGAAAGTTCCTTTTCAGATTTATACCTTATAACATTTGTTCAAGACAGTAAATTTCACTATCCATTGTTCCTGAATGAATGTATTTTGTTTAATGAAATGTTTGGCATTGATAGGTTAGCTGGATTTTCCCCTTGGACAGCATTTTTATACCTTATGTGGTACCTTATACCTAAAACCTAAAATATAATTTATGTTGGTCTTCCAGAAAGTACGAATGTAAAAGAGTATAAAAAGGTAAAGTAACTGTACATCAACATATCCAAATATTCTTACCAGTTTTACCCTGCTGACACATTTCTATTTGAGAATATGGTAGATGTTTTGCACTTTGCAAAAGGCAAAATGCTCTGACTTATACTCATTCTAAATGGAGTACCTCCTTTATTAAGCCCTCCCCTCTGATGGCAACAAACACTTACAGACTGGGATACACCCAATGTACAAAGTAGTACAAATAAAAATTGAAAAAACAGAGTCCTTTACGTTGTGAGAGTAGGGCTATGTAAGCCAAGTCAGACATTTCCTTTTTTTCCTCCAATTGGAGCACAAGAAGGTGAAATTACTTGCTCAGGGTCACACAGTGTCAGTGGCGGGATTTTAACCCACATTCTCAGAGTCTGAAGTTCAAAGCTTAAACCACTGTGCAACACTGCCTGCCAGACATAAGAGATATAAACCTCAATTTCAAAAAAATGCCAAAGAATTTCATTCTGTACTTTTATCGTGCAGCAAACTGTTTATTAATGCCGTACATTTAAATGTGCTTAAAATAGTTCCATTCTTCTCTTTAATCAAAAACAGTCTTTTCAATATGCATGTCTCTAACCCTCAAACTAAATTAATCTGTTAAATTCTCCAGTTCATTATCCATTCAAACGTGAAGCTAAAAATCACAAAAGCAAAGAGCCCTCAAATAGGACATTACATTCACAAGTGTCAAAGCAGCTAGTGATGTGTTGGTATAACAATTCTGGTATGGAATGGATGGTTATTAAGGTATAAAGTATTTGTTACAAACATTTCAAACAGTTATTCAGTAAAAGTCAAATGTTTACTGACCTGGTTTTTCTTTTGCTAATACTTTGTCCTGAGAAAGTGCTGTCTTTTCTTCCTGAATGAACATCCGGTCAATCATGACCATTTCAGCTGAGGGCCCAAGCCTCTGTGAGAAGAAAGATTTGGGAAAAAAAAAATGAACAAACAACAATAGAAGTGAAATCTCAAAACACACACTCAAAAATATAACCATGTGTAAGTTTCCACTACATAATGAAGCTAATCCATTCCTGAAAACCACTTCACAATGAAAGTTTTTGTAACAAGAACATCTAGTTATTTTTTTTTACGTTTCAGGGACCCAAAAATAGTGATTATTTTTGTTCAAACAACATCAAAATACAACAAGTTTTATGGATTTAGCTAAAAAATTATTCATAAAAGCTGACCCTGTGCTCAGATGCCCTAATTGTCATATGAATAGAATTTCTCCTTGGGAATTGACAAAATTAATGTGTGTGTGTGTGTGTATATATAATTACACACATGCACATGGGAGGCAGTCTAAGGGTTTAGCTGTGAGTAAGATGGCAGAGCCAGGGGTTGACGAACAGTATTAATGCCTTTTTTCCCTCTTCCACAAAACACCAGAAGGAATGCCCACCTAAGACAACTCATACTTCCACAACATGCCCTCCTGCAGACCTCATTTCCACCTGAGATTCCACCACTTCCTGTCCTCCAACTATAAAACCCAATCTTTCCCTCTCCTATTCAGTCTCTCATTCCATACAAATCAATATATTTTTACAAAAAGTAGGATAGAGAACAAGTCAACCCCTACCCCTGAGAGAGAGCATGGTCAACAGAGTAACACTTAAGGCTTGTAAACATACCTAAATTGATTAGTTTGATAAGCCAATGGAGATGAATGGAGAAGAAAAAGAAATCCAGAAATAATTGCTTCCTCTGTGCTTTAAGAGCTTATTCTAAAATATTACTGATTACATCCTGCCATGTTTTGAAAAAAATGTGTACAGATCCTCAAACTGAGTATTTGATTTTTTCCAATTTCAGATAGTATAAAACATCAGTTTCCCACTGACTTAAAAGAGGAGAGTAGGATTCTTCCAGTTTAGCAAAATAAGTCTGCGTGCCAATAGTGTAGTGAATGCAATCAGTTTGTTTGTCTTTCTCCACTTTAAACCCATTTGGAAAAACCACAAACACAACTATTAATGGGTTAGGAGGGATTGTGAGACCAAGGCTGCCTGAAAGGTAATTAAAAATTTTGGTCCAGAATGATGTTAATTTGCTGCAGGACCAAAACATGTGACCCAGTGAGGCTGGGACCTGATTGCAGCGTTCGCAGGTTGGATCTTGCCCTGGAAACCTTTTGGGGAGTTTTAGGAGAGACAGATGTGCTCGATATATAATTTTGAGTTGAATAATTGTATGCTTTGTGCATATGGTACTCGAGTGAATTCTCTGCATTGCTATTTTCCACTCCCTTTCTCATATATTGATTAAGAGATCTTTTTCCCAGTGTCCTCTTGGATCTTTGAAAGGGAGGGACTGTAAAATAATTTTAGATATTGCAGAGATGGTGTCGGAGTCCTTGAAATTGAGCAATATTTTATCCAGCATGGACAAGGGTGCAATATGAGGAAAATCGGGCAGGTTCTGTTTAACAAAGTTCTGAATTTGAAGACAGTGAAAGAAATGTGTAGCTGGAATGTTAAATTTGGAATGTAATTGTTCATAGGATGCAAAGATGTTGTCTATATAAAGATCTCTAAGCAAGTGAATCCCAATTTTTTTCCAGATATTAAAAACTGCATATGTTTGTGAAGGTTGAAAGAGGTGGTTCTCTTGCAGAGGTGCCACAGATAAAACCTTCTCCATCTTAAAATGTTTTCTACATTGGTTCCATATTCTGAGTGAGTGAAGCATCATTGGGTTATTAGTACAGGTACCAGTCATAAAATTAGAATATCATGACAAAGTTGATTTATTTGAGTAATTCCATTCAAAAAGTGAAACTTGTATATTAGATTCATTCATTACACACAGACTGATGTATTTCAAATGTTTATTTCTTTTAATTTTGATGATTATAACTGACAACTAATGAAAGTCCCAAATTCAGTATCTCGGAAAATTATAATATCAATTAAGACCAGTGCAAAAAAAGGATTTTTGTAAATGTTGGCCAACTGAAAGGTATGAACATGAAAAGTATGAGCATGTACAGCACTCAATATTTAGTTGGGGCTCCTTTGGCCTGGATTACTGCAGCAATGCGGTGTGGCATGGAGTCGATCAGTCTGTGGCACTGCTCAGGTGTTATGGCTGTGTTGACCTTGGACCTCAGAAAACACAATGGACCAACACCAGCAGATGACATGGCACCCCAAACCATCACTGACTGTGGAAACTTTACACTGGACCTCAAGCAAGTGGATTTGGTGCCTCTCCTTTCTTCCTCCAGACTCTGGGACCTTAATTTCCAAAGGAAATGCAAAATTTACTTCCATCAGAGAACATAAGTTTGGACCACTCAGCAGCAGTTTTGTCTTTAGCCCAGGCGAGACACTTCTGACGCTGTCTCTTGTTTAAGAGTGGCTTGACACAAGGAATGCGACAGCTGAAACCCGTGTCTTGCATAAATCTGTGCGTGGTGGTTCTTGAAGCACTGACTCCAGCTGCAGTCCACTCTTTGTGAATCTCCCCGACAGTTTTGAATGGGTTTTGTTTCACAATCCTCTCCAGGGTGCGGTTATCCCTATTGCTTGTACAGTTTTTTTCTACCATATCTTGTCCTTCCCTTTGCCTCTCTGTTAATGTGCTTGGACACAGAGCTCTGTGAACAGCCAGCCTCTTTAGCAATGACCTTTTGTGTCTTGTACTCCTTGTGCAAGGTGTCAATGGTTGTCTTTTGGACAACTGTCAAGACAGAAGTCTTCCCCATGATTGTGTAGCCTACAGAACTAGACTGAGAGACAATTTAAAGGCTTTTGCAGGTGTTTTGAGTTAATTAGCTGATTAGAGTGTGGCACCAGGTGTCTTCAATATTGAACCTTTTCACAATATTCTAATTTTCCCGAGATACTGAATTTGGGACTTTCATTAGTTGTCAGATATAATCATCAAAATTAAAAGAAATAAACATTTAAAATACATCAGTCTGTGTGTAATGAATGAATCTAATATACAAGTTTCACTTTTTGAATGGAATTACTGAAATAAATCAACTTTGTCATGATATTCTAATTTTATGACCGGCACCTGTATATTGCCGATAACTTGCATTTCTTGTGGCACAGAGCAGGGAACATAAAGAAGTACTGCAGGATTTTAGTTCTAATGCGGACCAGGCCTATGTATGTTAATCTATTTGTATCCACTTTTTTATAGCTTGTATGTTTGCTGCCCAGTAATAAAACTGAAAGTTAGGTAGGGCCATGCCACCGTCTGCCTTTGGTCTTTGTAGGGTTGCTCTTTGGATACATGGATGTTTCAAGTTCCAAATAAATAAGGTTACTGTTGAATCTAATTGCTTAAAATAATATTTATTAATGTATATTGGAATGTTTTGAAATAAAAAAAGAAGCTTAGGAAGAATATTCATCTTAACAGTGTTAATTGTTCCAGCTAGAGTGAGACGAAGGATCGACCATCTATGCAAGTGTTGCTTAATTGTTTCCATGCAGACGACAAAATTTTGTTGATAAAGAGCTTTATGTTTACTTGTGATGTTTACCCCTAGGTATTTAAACTAATCTGCAATGATAAAAGGTAAGGTGTCTAACCTAATATTATATGCTTGAGAATTCACTGGAAAGAGTACACTTTTATTCAAATTAATTCTGAGACCAGAGATCTTTTAAAATTCTGTGAGTGCTGTTAAGACTGCAGGGACAGAATTTTGTGGGTCTGATATATACCATATCATTTGCATATAGAGAAATTTTCTGTTCCAGTCCTTCTCTGATAATCCCCTTTATCTGATCTGTATTACGACAGTGAACCGCCAGTGGTTTAATGGCGATTGCAAACAGTAGCGGTGATAAGGGGCATCCTTGTCTGGCACCACATTCTAGTTTAAAGTAGTCTGAACAAATGTTGTTGATACAAATTGAAGCTTCTGGATTGGTATACAGTAGTTTGATCCATGCACAAATGTTCGGGCCAAACCCAAATTTCTCCAGTGTAGTAAAAAGGTATTTCCATTCAATCATGTCAAATGCTTTTTCTGCATCCAATGATATTATTTCTGGGGTGTTTGAATTAGTTGGTGAGTATATTACATTAAATAGGCGTCGAAGATTGGAAGATAAGTGTCGACTCTTGATAAATCCAGTTTGATCTTGTGATATTACAGAAGGGAGCACTTTCTCCATCCTTCTAGCTATGATTTTTGAGAGTATCTTAACGTCATTATTCAAAAGTGAAATTGGTCTGTATGATGCACATTGTAATAAGTCCTTATTTTGTTTAGGAAAAACAGTGATTAATGCTTGGCGAAAAGTTTCAGGAAGAGTTTGATTGTCTCTGGCTTCTGTAAATGTTGCTAATAGGAGGGGAGCTAGCTGAGCGGAGAATTTCTTATAAAATTCTGCAGGGTAGCCATCAAGGCCTGCTGCTTTCCCGCCTTGAAGTGACTTTATAACATCTAGTAATTCTGATAACGTTTAAAAACCTCCAGGGGTCTGATAAGTTGTGATCAGTTATAAACTTTGTAATTATCTTTGCAGTGTTAGATGTCATCCCCATTGTGATAGAAGTCCTATCTAAGAGTGGATTTAAAACACAATTAAAGTCCCCAGCCATTATAATTTTATGAGTGTTCACATTGGGAATGGATGCAAATAAATTTTGTATAAATTCCTTATCATCAACATTAGGTGCATAAGCATTTATCAAAATTATTTTACAGTTAGATAAGTCGCCCATGACCATCACATATCTCCCTTCAGGATTCAATACTACATCTGATGCTACAAATGAGGCTGTTCTATGTATGAGAATTCCCACACCTCTAGTTTTCTTTGTAAAGCTAGAATGGAACATTTGGCCAGTCCAGTCCTTTTGCAGCCGGAACTGATCCTTGCTTAGTAAGTGGGTCTCCTGTAAAAATACTATTTTAGCATTTAAATCTGTTAGGTGAGAGAATACTTTCTTTCTTTTTAATTCGTGATTCAGGCCTTTAACATTCCAACTCACAAAGTTAACTGTCCCATCATGGAGACATTGATTCTGAACTTTTGATGTCATTTTATAGTCTTGACTGGCAATTGACAGACAGCTTTAACCTTAATTTCCTATTCCCCCAAGAGTTACTGCCATGCAGCCTATTGTTACGTTGGTAGTTTTAATTAAAAGGATTAAAAGGACAGATTATATATAGATATAGCCTGCTCTCTTTCTCTACCCCCTTATACCCACCCCACCCTCCCATTTTGCGTCTTCACGTGAGGCTGGACCTCAATTCACGCAGTCCCGGTCCTCTGACATACCCAGAGACAGAGCACATCCAAAACAAGCCCCCACGCAGCGGCGTTTTATGATTAAGAAAATAGAGATAGCTATTGCCAATATAGTCTAAATACAATATGCCTAAAATATAATCATTAACAAACTATGAACTCAAAATATATATAATCTTCAGCAATCTTAATGTATTAAGATAATAAACCCGTATAATAAACCCAGGGAATGGTGTTAGAAAGTTGTCCAGAATAAGCATAGTAAGTCTTAATGCAATAATAACAATAAACCAAGGGTATGATGTTAAACAGTCTCCTTTAGGGTAGAGAAAAAATAAACAAATAAGATTAAAAAAAAAAAAAAAAAATTAAGCACAAACGTCTATAACTGTAATTAAAACATAAACAGATAGCGTCCAAGTAATAAAGAAGATATATAATTATAAAACCCATAACTTAACAAATAGATAAGACAGTAGGTTATATATCCTTGCCATGTCATGACAGGCTACGACACACTATTGTGTTTCAGAATAATGTCGGGATCAGCTTTCTTAATTCCTTTTCTGCTTCTTCCCTGCTGGCGAAGACATAGAATTTACCTTGCAATTCCACTTTCAGTTTGGCAGGGTACAAGAGTCTGTATTTGATATCGGCTTGCCATAACTGCTGTTTAATGTTGTAGAAGGCTGCATGTTTAGTAGCTGTTGCTGGAGAGAAGTCAGGGAACATACGAATTTGGTTATTTTCATATATAATCTCTTGCTTGTGTCTGAGGAGTGCCATCACCTCTAGCTTAAATAATAATCTCTCAAAGCGAATAATAAAAGATCTAGGTCTAATGGTATTTGATCCGCGTACGCAATAAGAATCTGCTTTAAAGTCCTCTCCAATTATTTCAGAAAATAGTTCAGCTGTGAATTTCACTGGGTTTGGACTTTCTCGATTCTCAGGTAGACCTTCGATTCTAATATTATTCCTTCTGCTTCCATCTTCCAAAGCAGCAAGTCTGTCTCCCGAGTTTTTTGCATTCAGAGTTGGCAGTTGTTGCTTTTTCTTCAGCACAGGCAGCTACATTTTCGACTGTTTCAATCCAAGTTGTGAATGTCTCCTTGAAATCCTCCAGTTGATCAGCAAGTGTGCTCAGTTTAGACGTGGTTTCCTGAATGTGCTCTTCAATTTTACCCAGTATATCTTTAAAGACTGCCTCAAAGCGAATACATATGCATTTCTCCAAGTCTTTATTATCCTGCTGCAGGTCCTGTCGCAGCTTCTCATTTGCGTTTTCCCTTGCCCTTCTCATTTGGCTTCTCGCTTTTCCTTATATCTTTATCTCTTGCTTGAACCTTGCTTGACCTCAGCGATCGTGACCTTCAGTTCAGACAGATAATTTCTGCTTTCGTGCACCGTAGGTGAGGCGGTGAGCTCTATTACAGCCAGTGTTCCCGGCTCGCATGGAGTAGTTTAAGGCACAGTCTGCAAGGCCTTTTCCAGTTTAAGATAATCTCCTCCGATCGGTGAGCTGCGTCACTCGCACTCGTACATTCGCTCCCCATTTCGCTCTCAGCTGGAGACGATATAGCGGACTGTGGTCCCGAGGAGTCTGGGCTTTCGCCCATCTGATCCAGGTCAGTCTCCGAAAGGCCATACCTTGAGCTTGAACTTGCCGATCTGAGCTTGGATGTAGCTTTAGTTTTCATTTTTTTCTGAATCCCTTTCTTGTAGGCTATGTTTATTATATGCTTGCATATACTGTAGTAGTACCCGCAGGTTGGATAAATACAGGATATCTCAAGATAATAAGAAGATAATATGAAAAAAACACCGCTGCTAGCGGAGATACGCTTCAGACGTCCATCTCTCACAACGGACAAGACCAAACTCCTTGACTCAGTCCTTTATGACTACTCTAACACATTATTGGTGGTGCTTATAATATACAGGGTGGACTCCCCAAGTCTTCATTTAATTGTTTTCCTCTGTTTTCTTATATATATATATATATATATTATATACAGAGCGCATATACTGTACAATTAAACACTATCTAAAAAAGCTGGTTATCACTTACAAGTTGTATATTCAAAAGTATGGCCTTGCCAAAAAAATTACAATATTTTTGGAGTCATGATGCCTTAAGATAATGTAAGAAGCCATGCAAACAACACACAAAAATTTATCTGAATTACAGCACATGAACACACAAGAGTTGCAGCCTGTTGATATTATTATATGTTAAACCACTCTTGGACTTCTTCCTCACAACCTATGATACAAAACCTCCACAAGCAATCTCACTAGCATGCCCCAAGCTCTAAAAATGCTCAGAGAACTAAGTTCATTAAGTGTGTACCCTAGTTATTTACACCTTTATTTATTTTAAGGCCATTTACATTACAGCTTACTGATGAGTTTATTAGTGGCAGTAGTTTCCATGATTGAACATGCCAAGTGAAAAAGATCTGGAAAGTAGATGAGTGTTTCCAATATTTATAAACAGGTGCTTCAGTGTACGCTATGAGAAATCATGGATATGAGTTCCGTCCAAAGCACATTTTGTATGTAATCATTATACTTTTTTGTGGACTTGAAGAAACAGGTTGCTTGAGTATACAAGCTTAATTAAATGACGGCATTTGTTACTATAACTTTTTTGTTTGACATTAAGGGGATGTATGATTCTGACATGACAGTTATATCAAGCTGAAGAGGTTGGGCACCCACGATAAAAGGAGAGCAAGAGTAAAGGACACAATCAGAAATAATGTGGGCAGGCTTAATGGGCTAGAACAGTAAGAAAGAAAGCAGTGAGAGACAGTCACAGAAGTAAACGGGAGAACAAAGTTCTTCACCACAAAATACTATAAAATGTTTGGTCTTAATATAATTTTATCAAAATCTGCCTTATGGTTACATTTTTGGTACTTTGTGACTAAAACATACAGTATATTTTGTTTTTTTAAAGAAGTATGAATGTAAAAGTATGTACATATCCGTATGTTTCATTCTCCTCCATTGTCAATAGGCCATGGTTCACCAATACATTTTTGGAAAGATATTGTTGGTTTCCATTTCAGTTTCTACGTTGTTCTGTGTGTTTTAAAAAAATCTGTATATGTGTGTAATAATCTATACTATCCATACTTGTAGCTTGACTAAGAATTGTCCACAGCACACTGTGCCTGTAGTAACCGAACAGCACTATACAAAAAAAAGTTCTACTGTATTTTATTGTACTGCATCTATAGTTATACACAGATACAGCTATAGAAATCAAGCAGTTAAAGTGCAGTAATGTTGGATGTGTGTGGAGAATTAAAGTATTAACAACAAAAATGAGTACTGAAAATGGGTTCAATATGTATTAAACAGCTACAGTATGTTATTTATGGTCAAAATTATTTTTTTTGTTTTGAATGGCATTTAAAAAGGAACCCAAACAAATTTGCATTCAGGTGGCATGCCTTTGTAGGAGATGTCACCGAATCCAGCCCCATCAGCTCATGGTCACTGAACAGTTTGTGTTGTTCTAGAGAACTGGAAGATCTTGCCCAGATCTCTTTTAGGGAGTGAGTATGAACCCCTAAAGTGGCACAGGAAGAGACTTTAGTCCAGAAAGATAGAGTTAATGGGTAACAGTCAGACCAAAGACCAAAGTAAGAGGTGTATACTGCACAGGGACATCAATCCTTGAGTTACAGGTGTGCAACTGTTTTTAGGACCATGAGGAGATGACTGACAGTCAGTCATCCCTTTGAAAGGACTAAATAGTGATTTTGGGGAAATCAATTATTAGGTAGTGGGTGAAAGGAGGATGACGACTGGCTCTCATGCTTGCTCCACTAGCAGAGTTTTATAACAGTTTGTTACCGTCTTAATGGATAAATGGGAGACATCCTTGGATTGATAAATTGACTCCTGGCCATTGCAGAGGTGGATGCAGCTGTTATTATCCATATTAAAACAAATGACAAAGATAATGTTACACTGCCATATCTATAGGAAAATTTAAAAAGCTACATGTGTAACTATGGAGTAGAAGTGACAAGGTGGCCTCCTCAGAAAACAGGGGACATTGGCGTACGGTTTGGAACAGACAGGAGATGTAGCATCATGACAGGTTACAACAGAACTAGAGTGCACCAAGGAACTGAGAAGCTGTGCAAGAAACTTTAGTCAGGGAGATGACCAAGAACCCGATGGTCACTCTGTCAGAGCTCCAGAGGTCCTCTGTGGAGAGAGGAGAACCTTCCAGAAGGACAACCATTTCTGCAGCAATCCACCAATCAGGACTGTATGGTAGAGTGGCCAGACGGAAGCCACTCCTTAGTAAAAGGCACATGGCAGCCCGCCTGGAGTTTGCCAAAAGGCACCTGAAGGACTCTCAGACCATGAGAAACAAAATTCTCTGGTCTGATGAGACAAAGATTGAACTCTTTGGTGTGAATGCCAGGCGTCATGTTTGGAGGAAACTAGGCACCGCTCATCACCAGGCCAATACCATCCCTACAGTGAAGCATGGTGGTGGCAGCATCATGCTGTGGGGATGTTTTTCAGCGGCAGGAACTGGGAGACTAGTCAGGATAAAGGGAAAGATGACTGCAGCAACGTACAGAGACATCCTGGATGAAAACCTGCTTCAGAGTGCTCTTGACCTCAGACTGGGGCGACGGTTCATCTTTCAGCAGGACAACGACCCTAAGCACATAGCCAATATATCAAAGGAGTTGCTTCAGTACAACTCAGTGAATGCCCTTGAGTGGCCCAGCCAGAGCCCAGACTTCAATCCGATTGAACATCTCTGGAGAGATCTTAAAATGGCTGTGCACCGACGCTTCCCATTCAACCTGATGGAGCTTGAGAGGTGCTGCAAACAGGAATGGGCGAAACTGGCCAAGGATAGGTGTGCCAAGCTTGTGGCATCATATTCAAAAAGACTTGAGGCTGTAATTGCTGCCAAAGGTGCATCGAGAAGTATTGAGCAAAGGCTGTGAATACTTATGTACATGTGATTTCTCAGTTTTTTTATTTTTAATAAATTTGCAAAAACCTCAAGTAAACTTTTTTCACTTTGTCATTATGGGGTGTTGCGTGTAGAATTCTGAGGAAAAAAAATGAATTTAATCCATTTTGGAATAAGGCTGTAACATAACAAAATGTGGAAAAAGTGATGCGTTGTGAATACTTTCCAGATGCACTGTATCAACAGAATTAGTATGATGGATCTTGGATGTTACTTAACAGTAATACGTTGGGGATCTTCAACACACAACCTGATATTGTTTGAGTAGCTGTACTAATGTGCTAATGGAGATTTCAAGACATCAGGAAACAAGTTATGAAGCTAGTAAAAAAAAAAACATGCAAATCTAAACATCTCAAAACTGAAAACTGAGTTTAAGTGAAATTCATTTCTAAAAAGAAGTTCATGTATGGAAATTACCCTGGACTCCTCAAATAGCAAAAGTCGGTATTTGTTGAGCATGGCCTGGGTTCTTTTCAGCAGACTGGTTGACACACTTTCAAACTCCTCGTCCACTGAAATATTAAAAAAAAATGAAATAAGTTTACATTATTGCTTTTAAATATTGGAAAAGAGGAAAATAGCAAAATAAACCTAAAATGTACAAATGAGGGTTGAGTATTTAACTAGCATTCATTAAGATTTTATTAAGTTTAACAACAAAATAATTTAACAAATCACCATTGTTGTTTCAGAATTTAAAGGAACTCATAATGCAAACTAGAATCTCTAAGTAACCTTGCAACATCAAAATCAATCAAGATTCACAAAAAAATAAGTTTAATAAAAATAAGGATCTATATCCTATAACTCAGTATCAACAATATGTAAGTCATAGCTATGGAATATTCTCTTTATTCTAAGAAAGCTATCACAAATGCTTATAAGCTTAAAAGCGATCAAAACACAGTTTGAAGGTATGAATAGACAACAAATGGATGCAATTATACTGATATTTCAGCCAGCTTTCAATGAAACGTCAGTTAGGCAGGGATGATGGAGAAATTAATTAATCTGTATTAGTTTAGTACTTTAATATGTAAATATTATGATTTTATAAACTATATAAGATTTATTCAATTTATCCAACAATTGTTTTTAGACAAGAACTGTAAATAGAGATAATTATGAAACGACAAAGGCGGCGCCACTCTACAAGAAGTTACAAAACTGGATTCTTTTGTTTATTGATTCTAATAAAAGCATCAAATGTGATTGGTAAATAAAGTTAAAGCAAGATACACATACATACACACATTTAAACAAAGGTTAAGATTATACTGTAGAATTCCAAAATTACTTAAATGAGAAAAAAATCCAGAAAAGTTTAAATTTCAAATCCAACACAATTCTTTTTTCTATACTGTATAGAAAACAAAGAACTAATTGCTAGACTATCTGCTATGTCATCAAGTACACAAATATCTGTTGCTTATATGTAATTAATGTAAAAACACTGCTTCTGTTAAATACATTGTTTGCAATAGGAGAAAATCTTCAAAATGCCTGAAAAATCACATTTCTGGTTCTGTGTGATGTGAAATAAGTGTGAAGATCAAAATAATATAAGTATCAGGAAAGGTACGAGCAAATGGAAAAGAATTAACTACACAGCATTCCTATAGAGACAATTTGATTTTAGTAGAAGTTACAAAGTTTGAGTATACATAATTTATAGACCGAGTACAGCAAACATACACTAATTGGTATAGGTTAAAGTATGAATTACTGTATATACATCAATTGCTTCTAATTGTAGCCAGGTTAAGTTCTAATATGTAAGTGAGCAGCAGTAGCTTTAAACATAACATAACCACATTAATTGGTAACACAGGCTATTAGACACCTTAGAACAGTGCATTGCTTTCCAAACATGACAGTCATTTTATACCTAGACAAAATACACATGGCAATTTAGAACAATTATATGTGACACTTAAGGAGAAACAAGTAAAAATAATTAAGTGAACCCCACATGATTGGGCAAACAATGGGGTATCTGACTGCTGAAATGCAGGATTGGTCTCCCAATAAAGCAATTACAAAACTAAGAAATACTGCATCACACTGAATTAAATGACCTGGTGTCCACTTGCAGCATTGTTATATTTAAAAAAAAAAAAAAAAAGTATGATTAACTTAACTATCTCTTAAGGAGCTACATCACCAAGAAGTTTGTAGGGGTCCTAATTCAGCATTCTGCATTCGTAAAGGTGAAAAAAGTAGACACTCTGTGAAGACACTGACTTGATACTATGACAATTCCATTTTTCTGAATGAGTCCACAGGTGCTGACTGGCTTTTTATTCCAAATGTCATGATATTAATTGCAGCCTGCCAATGAGTGTTGCACACATTGGAAATAATAAAACAAATACGCTTTTGACATGCAAGCTTCTTGCCTGCTTTTATAGTTTTCCTGCTGTTCTTACCCTGTTGCTGTTTTACTCACTGACCTCTACTGGTCCTGATCTAAAACTGCTTTGCCTGTCCCTGTTTGGCAACAAAACACAATATGTTTACAACGCAGGACATCAACACAGTGTTGCAAGCATGACCTATGTACCACTCTTATAAGTGCTTCATGATAATAATAATGATGGGAAGTGCAGTGCTGGCGCGTGTGTGTTGTATGGATTTCAGCTCCTTTTCATGGCTAATTTTATGCCTCACTGTTGCAAGAAGGACTTTCACACATAGTCATCAGTACTAGACTGGAGGAAAGAAAAGGGTTGTTCAGATTTTGGGAATTTTGATTGCTTTCATATTTGAATAGCAGTTGCCCAAGTACTGCTAAGATTTTTTTTCCCCCTTCATTTGTGTTTATTCCTGCTGTGGCCGCTAGTGTGGTCTTTACCATGATAATAAAGCTTAACAAAACACAAGTGTTCAAGTAGATTTGAATATATTCAAACATTTTGTTAATTTGAATATTCAAATCTTATTTTTTTGCTAATTTGACAGCACTAATGTAGAGCGAGACAGCACAAGAGTATATGGAGTAAACATTGCAGCAGTGAGTGTAAGTGAAGAACAGTATAGCAGGGCACACTTGTTTTCCTCATTCTCATGCCACTGCACGCAACCATGAAGGAGCTTAGTACAAAAAGTTTTAAAAGAGGGAGAAAAAGAAAAAAAAAAAATCAGAACTTGTATTTGAATTGACCAATTCAATTTCATAAATAAATACAAAAAGTTATTATTCTGATATAAATATTCAACCAAAACAAATACTAATGATCTAGTCATAATGGACTTGTGCAAAAGTTTCAACAGGCTGCAGTACCTTTGTCATAATCATGGCTAGAAGAAGGAGTACCCTGGTAGAGATGGTAGGGCAGCAATCTTTGTAGTGCGTCTTCAAATGAACGGAATGGCGCCTGATAATCTGGGTGCAGCACTGATCCCTGCTGCTTCCGTAATTGCTCCAATATCCTTGTCAGAAACACACACAAGTTTAGTTAAAATATTCATTTGATTTTTCCAAAGTTTGTATTTCATCTTCTGACAGAAAAAGGTAAACTGGGCTGCAAAGCAGTGGTTTATCTCAAATTATAAGTATAGTATTAAGCCTAAATATACCCTATTTCACCTGCAAAAGTTGATGAGGCACTAATTATTTCCTTGGCCAATGTAACAGCAGTGTTACAATTAAAACTGTAGATGAAGGCCCAGCTACAAATTGCAGACCTACAAACACTAAAAATAACATAAGTCATAGTATTAAAAGTTACTGTAGATTTCCACAAAGATGTTGCCCGTTTTAGTCAGCAGTTGAAGAGGCAACATTCCAATAACATGCTAAAATTAATCTCTTTTGCAGTGACCCTATATATATTTGCATCTGATGCAGAACTTTCGTTACCACATATATTAATTAACTGGGAAAAATGAATGCTCAAATTGTTCCTTGAAAGAAATGTTGATTTTCTTTGCTATCTCATGTGTTACAAAAGAATGAAGTGTTACTGGACAGTACACTTAGGACACATGCAAAATCAAACATAATTAGGACACAAGTTTAAAATTCACAATCTTTCTTTTTTAGTGAAATGTATTCCTTTGTCAGACTGCATTACAAAGCTGTACATAGAAATGTAGCTAAACAAATATACAAGCAACTCTTTGGAGGTCAGTGCCACACATTTAGATGCTGCAGGTTTATGCAACATCCTCTCAGTAACATTTAGTTCAATAAGGATTAAATCACTGTATTTCACTATTTAAGCTAATATATCCAATGATTTTTAAGAACAGGGCATGAAAAAAAAAGTTTTAATGTAACACAATGAGACATCCTCACACCTTCATTACTTTAAATATTATAGTAAAATCCTTACCGAGCTTCTTTGCTAGGCTGTACTGAAAAAGGCCTCTTCAAAGTATTTCCTGCCTGTAAATGCAAAGTCAAACTTACAACTGACTAAAATATTAAAAATGAACATTGCAGTTACAATTAACAACTAAATTAAGGGGAAGGCAGATATTCCTAGAGATTTACTATGACTACCAGTTACCATGTAGGCCACCTGAAAACCAAAAGCTAAATTATGAATGTAAATGTGGATGGTTAATTTTACTGTTTGTTTAGTTTGCTTTTTGTTTTGACCTTACTGATAACTGACTGACTTTTAGGATTACATTTGAGGTAGGACAATATTTTTAAATAAACCTCCTGTAAAGTATAAAATCTGACATGCAAATATTTCTATGTGTATGATACAGTATTCATTAGTACATCACTTAAACAACTGTTCATAAGTACATTTGTAGTTTTATAAACAAGTGGAGACCATTCGGAACTTCAAACTCATCAGAACAATAAACACTGAAGTTTTCCAACTTGCTTATTTAGACACCGTTAAAAAACTGTCAATGTTACATCAAGCATGCAGCTGTGTAATATCCTCCAGATTCCAAAAATCATTTGCCTGCTTTCCCTCTTATATATGCCTCCCCTTAATTTTGAATTGTGCCCCAAAATATGTGATTCACTATTTAAGTGTCAAAGTTCCTTACTTTCTGCTTGCCAGAATCTACAGTGACATAATGACACTAAGTTGACAATGTCTGTGTGTACAATAGTACAGAGATTAAATGTGTTTTGAAAAAATTTTAATCTGACTGTTGAATAAATTAAAAAGTGTTCTGTTAACAGTTAAAGAAACCCACATACAAAATAGTAGCCAACATTAAACTAAACTGTAGGCCAGAAAAACAAACAAGATTGTTTACAAAAGATACTGATAAGTGATATTCATAACATCAATCTCACCTGAGGCTGTGACTGGACAGTAGTTGTTGGAACTATCTGAGAGATGCCTGCCCCTAAAACCTGTATTTGGAGAGGGCCCTTTCCAAGGCCTAGTCCTGGAAGGGAACTGATAACACCTGCTTTGCTCTGCACAAAAAAAGAAGAGAAATATATATAAAATATGAATGATAAAAAGAGGCACACCACAACATGTGTGCATTTGTCAATTTCAGTGCCATACCTGAACTCCCTGTGATGATAGAGGAAGAGATATCTGTGTGGTTTGCTTGAGTGGTCCTCCTGTAGAAAACACCTTGCCCTCATTTAGTGTAGCACCACTGGAAACCACTAGGGGGTAAAAGTAAAAATAAGGGTATTGAGCAGGCAAGAAAAAAAATTACCCATTTTAAGTCTGTGCATGCAAGAGTGAATGAACTATTAAAAATACAAATTCACCAGTAGGAGGAGTCTTCACTACCACTGACGTTTGCTGCAGAAGTGATGCTAGCTGTGGAGGAGCTCCTACACCTGGCTGAGTGGTAACCTTTGCTGGAGAAGACTCTGGATGAGGCTGTACCTTGGACTGATTGCTTGGTAAGGCTATGGTTTGCTGACTGACCAAAATGGAAGGTTGTGAACTGCTGAACTGATTCGGACTAGTCTGGGACTGGCTAGAGGACAATGTCTGCTGTGTTGCTTGCATGATGATGTTCTGTTGTATCTGGAGATAAGAAAGAATATAAATAATACAATTATTATTTAAACTAAAAGGACATGCAACTTCAGAAATACCTTAAATTAAAAGGGAATGCATTTTTTCTAAAAATAGGAGAATATTTAACATTCATATTCAGACAAATTTATAAATGACTAAAGAAAAAGGATAACCCATTTCTAAAACTATTACTAAAGCATAACCAGGTTAAAAGTTAAATTGTATAAACGGTCATGGTGTAAGAGAATAAACAAACATTTTTCTAAATACAAACGATTTTAAAAAGGAATTAAACAAATAATTATCACTATAAAGGGTAAACAAAATATGCTGCTTTTATGTCACGAATATATATATAAACAAACACATGCACACTCACATGCAAAATACATCTATATGTTTTTACATACCTATGTTTAAAAAAAATCTTATGTGAAAGTAAACATTGCTGTGAAAGCTGTTGATTTTTTTCTTTTACCAAACAAAAAAGTCTGTCTACTGATCTACCGCTAGATATGCAAGGCTGTTTGCTACCAAAAAAAAGGATTGATTTTTTTTTTTTTTTTAAATATGGTAAACCCATTATATACATATAGACAAATAAATGTTGCTTTACAAAATGCGTTAATTTGCTTCTACCCCAGCCAAGCATCTTCCATTAAGATGGATGTATAGTAAAAAGCATTTGTTAGGGGACAAAATAATTATTAACTATGTGTACAGTAATATTCAAGTAGTTAAATCAAATACTAAGAAACAATTAAAATAAAGTTATCACTTTTGAATAAAATTCTACATTTTAGTTAACCAGGTTGCCCCTTTTTAAAAATCAAAAACTTATACTGGGTTCTTATTAAAGTTCCCAAAAATTCATTAGCCATAGTAAATAAGAAATGCTTTGAAAGAGAAGGGTACTATAGCACTGTCCTATGGTCATACTTTTGTTCTATTTTTTCAGTTGGAGCAACAACTAGTGGGTGACTTAGTTAAATACTGTAAAAAAATATATATACCATGCGTATTTACTGAAAACATTTACTCAAGCTGATGGCATGCTACACTTACATAGCAGAAGAAAACAAATAGCAGATGAACCAAAAATGAAGTTACTAATAACTTTTATCAGTTTTAGACAGAGTGAAGGACACCCTTCATACTTCAGCTTTCAAACTAATCAGAATCTTCTTTGTTGGAAACAAAACAATGCATACACCATACTGATTAGATTATTAAAGTAGGTGATTTTGTTGGACAGAGAAGGTTAACTTATTCTCGCATAAATCCCTAAACTTCAAAAGCCAATATACTGTATAACTTGCATTCTTAAGAAGAGTTTGTTGAATGCTGAAACAAAACTCAGTTGTAAACTGTA
Organism: Polypterus senegalus; assembly: GCF_016835505.1. NCBI lineage: Eukaryota > Metazoa > Chordata > Cladistia > Polypteriformes > Polypteridae > Polypterus > Polypterus senegalus. The sequence continues at coordinate 31,333,423 of NC_053164.1, forward strand.
GTAGTGCTCTATATTTAATGGAGAGAATACAGACTAGTGTTTTACCCATCCTAGTCCTCCTTAGCATTTGGACAAAAATAATATATTCATCGTCAAATGTGACAGAAATAAAAAGACAATCATATGGGACGATAAATAAAATTTCAAGAAATGTTATTTTGCTTATTTTCATATGTATTTAATTATTTCTTCCTTTATTTACTTTAGCGATGCTATACATAACACAAAGTATGTGCTAAATTGAAAACATTAATACCCATAAAAGTTGAGAGAGTGGCCTTTAGTATTATGCTCTGACTGGTGGATATAAGTTCAAGAAAAGGTTGCCTGGAATACAGTCATGGCCGAAATTATCGACACCCCTTGAATATTCCCAGAAGATGCACCATTTCTCCCAGAAAATTGTTGCAATTACAAATGTTTTGGTATAAACATGTTTATTTCCTTTATGTGCATTGGAAAAACACAAAAAACAGAGAAAAAAGGCCAAATCTGACATCATGTCACACAGAACTACAAAAATGGGCTGGACAAAATTATCAGCACCTTTTCAAAATTGTGGGTAAATCATTTTATTTCAAGCATATGATGCTCGTTTGAACTCACCAGTGGCAAGAAACAGGTGCTGGCACTATAGCAATCACACCTGTAGCCGGTTAAAATGGATAAAAGTTGACTCAGTCTTTCTGTTGTGTGTCTGAGTGTGCCACACTAAGCATGGAGAACAGAAAGAAGAGCAGAGAATTGTCTGAGGACTTGAAAACAAAATTTGTGGAAAAATAACAATCTCCAGAGATCTTCATGTTCCTTTGTTCACTGTGCGCAACACAATGAAGAAGTTCATAACACATGGCACTGTAGCTAATCTCCCTGGATGTGGATGGAAGAGAAAATTAATAAAAGACTACAATGAAGGATAGTCCGAATGGTGGATAAACAGCCCCAATCAACTTCAAAACATATTCAGGCTGTTCTGCAGACTCAGGGTGTAACAGTGTCAGCTCAAACTATCCGTCAACATCTGAACGAAATGAAATGCTATGGCAGGAGAGCCAGGAGGACCCCACTGCTGACACAGAAGCATAAAAAGACTGGAGTTTGCCAAAAAGTACTTGAGGAAGCCAAAATCCTTCTGGGTGAACATCTTGTGGACAGATGAGACAAAAGTAGAGCTTTTTGGTAAAGCTCATCATTCTACTGTTAACAGAAAACGGAATAAGGCCTACAAAGAAAAGAACACAGTACCTACAGTCAAACATGGTGGAGGTTCTAAGATGTTTTGCTGCCTCTGGCACTGGATGCCTTGACTGTGTGCAAGGCATCATGAAATCTGAAGACTACCAAAAGATATCGGGGTCCAATGTAGGGCCCAGTTTCAGAAACCTGGGTCTGCGTCAGAGGTTATGGGTGTTCCAGCAGGACAATGACCCCAAACATACCTCTAAAAGCACCCAGAATTGGTTGAAGACAAAGCACTGGAGAGTTCTGAAGTGGCCAGCAATGAGTCCGGATCTAAATCCGACTGAACACTTATGGAGAGATCTCAAAATTGCTGTTTGGAGAAGGCGACCTTCAAATCTGAGAGACATTGAGAAGTTTGCAAAAGAAGAGTGGTCGGAAATTCCAGTTGAGAGGTGTAACAAGCTTGTTGATGGTTACAGGAAGCACTCGATTTCAGTTATTTTCTCTAAAGGGCGGGCAACCAAATATTAAGTTGAGGGTGCCAATAATTTTGTCCAGCCCTGTTTTTGACATGTCAGATTTGGGTTTTTTTCTCTGTTTTTTTGTGTTGTTCCAATGCACATAAAGGAAATAAACACGTGTATACCAAAACTTTTGTAATTGCAACAATTTTCTGGGAGAAATGGTGTATCTTCTGGGAAAATTCCAGGGGTGCCGATGATTTCAGCCATGACTGTAACTGCACAAAGTGGCTACTTTACTTTGAGAAGCCTTGAATTAATCAGGAGTATCATCTGAAGTGTCTCTTGTCAATGAGGCATTTGACAAAGATTTATGTCCACTCTACCAACAATTTACCAATCTAAACACAGTTCTTGCTGTAGCCCACAAACACAATTTTTATCATTTGAGACAACTATCATTTACAAAGTCATATAAGACACTTCTAAAGTTAGCATACAAGTACTCAGTAACGGAGCAATATCTTACCTGATGCAGCTTGTCTCTATATTGTTTTTGCTGGGCATTTAGTTGCGCAATGGTAGACAACGACTGAAGCTGTGCGCTTACCATCTGCAGAGTCTGCTGCTGCTCAGCTGTCATGTGCAGTGTCTGGGGGGCTGTATGCTGTGGTTTTACCCCTATGTTTGTGGTACCCTGAACTGGGACAGCAGGAGGGGGTGGCGGTGGCTGTGGTTGTGGCTGAGGTTGAGTAGTCTGCTGAGGGTGTAGAGAACTATGAGTCTGTTGGACTGGGAACTGAAACTGGAACTGTCCAGCACTAAGAGCAGGCAAAGTCACAGCAGATGTCTGCTGTGAAGGGAGATGAACTTGAAGGTGCTGTGGTGAGGAAAGGTTCTGCTGTTGCTGTGGAGGGGTATGCTGCTCACTCTGTGAAGTGAGGGGAGTAGGTGGAGCTTGTGGAAGCTGGGGTTGCTGGAAAGGTGATTGCGACTGATGTGGTGTGCTGGCAGGCTGAGAAGGGGGTCGCATAGGGTGAGGGGCTTGCTGTGTTGATTGAGGTTGAGGGGATCCCCCTATCTGGTTCTGAATGATGAATAATGGTTGCAAAGAGAGTTGGGATGGTGTACATGAGCGGGAGAGTGGTGGCTCTGATGGAGGTCGTGAGAGAGGCTGCTGGGGTTGTGAGGGTGGCCTTGACTGGGGTTGTGAGGGTGGACGAGAGAGAGGCTGCGGCTGAGATGGGGGCCTGGACTGATGGGGAGACTGCATTTGACTAATAAGCAAGGGTGGCTGCGGCTGAAGCTGCGGAGTACTCTCGTTGAGTGATGTTGGGTGAGGTAGAGTGTGAGAGGGAGAAGCACCCACAAGTTTTTGTGGTTGACTAGTTGAAGGAATCTGAAAAAGAAATGAGAACTTCACTTTACTGACATTTGCAAACGTAATAAATTAGCTTTCAATTTAAAACTGTTTACAGGCAGTAGCATATTATAAAAGCAACTTTAAATCACAAGCTAATGGTAGTATGCTGATAGACAATTGGCGAGAATTAGGAGAAGCAGCAGCTGTTGGAAAATAAATCAGCACAGATCAGTAAAGAAGTTTTAGGGAGTGACATTTCTGGTATACTGTGTAGAGGTAAGGGCATTTCAATTTTCTGCTGGTTCACATAGTCCTAATATGTTTCCTTCTGGCATAAAATACAAAAAGATCCTCTGACAGCACAAAGACAAAGAATGAACAAACTGGAAAGGATCACAACAAGGGCAAAAGAATAGGTCAAAAGTTTCGGGAACAAGACAGATCACCAGAAATGTTTTCAAACTTTTAAAAAATCCTTTACTTGCAAGCAGAAGGAATCAGAAAGGGGTGGGGTAGAGTCAACAAAGCACAAAAGCCGACAGGCCCAAAGAAAGTGTGCCGGCAGGTATGGAGGGGAGGTACCTGGTAAACCAGCTCTGCTGTATGTGACCCAAACGAAGAGGCTGTTTTTCCTGGTCTGGCCTCTGCTGACAAGCTCTCCGGGCCAGAAGGGGAGGGTCCAGAGCTGCTGCTGACGATGACAGAAGCAGGGACGCAACTGGAGGATACAGAGATGTGGCTGGCCACACCTCCTGAAGGCGGGGCTTTGTCCAGCTGCTGGAAGAGTGGGGCCTGTGGCTGTTCCGGCTGAAATGGCCAATATACACATTGAATTGGGCATGTGTGGATGTAATATCATTTTCTTTAAATACAGCATTGATAAAGAAAATCTTTGTTCTAATAATGGGAAAACCTGCAATAATGTGAGGAAGTATCACTTGCTCCACAAAAAAGTTATTAATTTAGCAAAATAAACAAACTACAAAGGGCTTAGCATTAATCTAATTCTCTTGTCTAACTTTCTGTAGTTAACAGTCTACCAAGTCATTTGCTGTAATTCAGGCATGAGACATATATGAAGACTCTACTTAGATGCAATGATTAATTCTTATATGCTGGGAACTTCACTGAGCTGGTTAAGAAAACAGACAGTTTACCCAAAACAGGGTATGCACGTTTTATATCAACATCTACTGCAACTTTAAAATCACAAACAAGACATATAGGTATCTATCTGCTCATCATAATCACATGTTCTGCCTCACATCCCTTTTGAAACTGTCTTTTCTCTCGGAATCAGCTTTTTTTCTTTTCTTATACACTGTGGTGGATTAGAAAAGCTACCAGCAGCCTCAGGACCAAGAAAAATATTAAAAGGAAAAAATGAAATCAGGACCAGTTCTAACATTTTTGCTGCCCTTCATTCTACACCTCAATGTCACAGGATTATTGCTGTTTCACCCCATTGATATAGTATTGCTGTACCAATATAACATTTCACTTCTAATGTGCCGTACTAACCGTACTTCTAAAATTTTTATTATTATTCTGTATTAAGGAATTGTTCTGTTCTGTGTATTGTATTGTATTGACCCCCTACTTTTGACACCCACTGCACGCCCAACCTACCTGGAAAGGGGTCTCTCTTTGAATTGCCTTTCCGAGGTTTCTTCCATTTTCCCTACAAGGTTTTTATTGGGAGTTTTCCTTGTCTTCTCAGAGAGTCAAGGCTGGGGGGCTGTCAAAAGGCAGGGCCTGTTAAAGCCCATTGCGGCACTTCCTGTGTGATTTTGGGCTATACAAAAATAAACTGTATTGTATTGTAATGTGGTAGTTTATATGGATTATGAATATATTTATACACTCAGTGACCAAATACTAATATTGGGTAGGGCTTCCTTTATATTCTTAAATAGCCTCAATGATTGATAGCATGGACTCCATAAGATGTCCATGTTGAAGTGATTGCATCATGCAACGTCTGCAGATTTGTTACCCCAAAGGTGTTCCACTGGATTCAGATCTGGTGACTGGGAAGGTCACTGAAGAACACTGAACTCATTGTCATTTTCTTGTTCAGTTTGAAATGACTTGTGCTTTGTGATATGGTGCATTGTCATGACCACAATCTACTATTAGAAGAATGGTAGACTGTGGTCATGGGCGGAATGCACAAAGTTAGCAACAAAACTAAACAAGGCCATGGCATTCAAGCAATGATTGATTGGTTTTAACAAACCCAATGTGTGCCAATAGAATATTCCCTACACAATTGCACCACCAGCAGCCAGAACTGTTTACACAAAGCTGGTTTGGGTGCATTGATTCATTCTGGTGGTGCCAAATTTTAACCCTATCATCTGTGTGAATCAGCAGAAATCATGATTCATCGGACCAGGCTATGCATTTCTCAGCTATCCAGTTTTGGTGAACCTGTGCCCACAGCTGCCCGAGTTTTCTGTTATTGACAGACAGGAGTGGAACCTAACATGTTTTTTGTGTTGTTGTAGCCCACCTGCCTCACAGTTCAATATGCTGTGCATTCTTAGATGTTTTTCTCCTCACCACAGATATACAATGTGGTTATGTGAATTACCATAGCCATTCTGACAGCTCAAACCAGTCTGGCTATTTTCTTCTGACCTTTCTCTTCAACAAGATGTTTTTCACACCATTCTGAGTAAACTCTTGAGATGTTATTTAGGTGCAAAATCATAGGAGATCAGCAATTACAGAAATACTCAAACCAGTTAGTCTGACACCAACAATCATACCACGGTCAAAATTACTAAGACTGCATTCTGGTGTTTGAGGTAAATAATAGATACAGATCAGGAGCTAAAATTATGATTAAGTATTTGCAGAATAGATAACTCAATGAATAAACAATGTTCCTAATGATTTATTCAGTGAGGGTATAGTCATTCATGTACTATATGCATTTTAAGTGAATTATAGGTATTTGTGTTAAAACTTCAATTCCAAAAAAGATGGGATGCCGTGTAAAATGTATATAAAAACAGAATGCAATGATTTGAAAATCACACAAACCCGTATTTTATTCACAACAGAACACAGAAAACATATCAAATGATTAAACTGAGAAAATATACCATTTTAAGAATAAGGTAATTTTCAATTTGATGGTAGCAACACGTCTCAAAAAAGTTGGACCAGGGCCATGTTTACCAGTGTGTAGCATCAACTCTTCTTTTAACAACAATTCATAACTGTCTGGGAACCCTGGAGACCAGTTGCTGGGCTTTTGGGAGAAGAATGTTGTCCCATTCTTGTCTGATATAGGATTCTAGCTGTTCAACAGTCCTGGGTCGTCTTTGTCATATTTTTCATAGCATGATACACCAAATGTTTTCAACTGGTGAAAGGTCTGGACTGTAGGCAGACTAGTTCAGCAATCAGACTCTTCTACTACAAAGCCATGCTGTTGTAACAGATGCAGTATGATGATTAGCATTGTCTTGCAGAAATAATCAATCCCATAGGCGCTAATGCACCCCCATACAATGAGAGATGTGGGCTTTTCAACTGGGCGTAATAACAAGCCGGATGGTCCCTCTCCTCTTTAGTCCAGAGCATGCATCATCCATGTTTTCCAAAAAGAATTTCAAATTTCGATTTATCTGACCACAAAACAGTTTTCAAATTTGCCTCAATCCATTTTAAATGAGCTTTGGCCCAAAGGAGATGGTGGCATTTCTGGATCATGTTCACATATTTAGCCTGCATTTGTGGCTGGCAGTGCAGACTGTATTCACGATTATTTTTGGAAGTGTTCCTGAGCCCATGCTGTGATTTCCATGACAGAAACATTCCTGTTTTTAATGTGGTACCACCTGTGGGCCTAAAGATAATGATAAAGATAATACTGATTTTTGGCCTTGTCCTTTCGCACACATATTTCTCCAGACTCTCTGAATCTTTGGATGACATTATGTATTATAAATGATGAGATGTTGAAAGTCTTCAACATTGTATGCTGAAGAACTCTGTTCCTCAATTTGTAGATGCAGTTTTTACAGATTGGTGGTGAACCTCTGCCCATCTTGACTTCTGAGAGACCCCGTCTCTCTAAGATGGTCCTGTTTATACCCAATCATCTTACTGACCTATTGCCAATTAACCTAAATAGTTGCAAAATGTTCCACCAGTTGTTTCTTTTTAGTACCACTTACTTTTCCAGTTTTTTATTGCCCCCATAGAAACTTTTTTGAGACGTGTTGCTGTCATCAAATGCAAAATGAGCTAATATTTTTTATGAAATAATAAAATGTCTCACTTTCAACATCTGATATGTTTTCTATATTCCATTGTGAATAAAATATGACTTTTTGAGATTCGAAAAATGATTGCATTCTGTTTTTATTTACATTTCACACAACATTCCAAATTTATTGGAATTGGGGTTGTAATAAATTCCAGTTTTAGGCAAATAAGATAAATAGCAATTTACTAGAGATATAAGGTGAGTGAATATAAATTTGGCTTAGCATTTTAGAACTGAGTACATTTTATTTAAAAAAATATATACATTCAACAATAATATGAAGGCTAAATGCATTGTGGCAGTTTTAGTTCACAGTTAATTTTCGCACTTACGGAGGTCAAAAATGGTGGCGGAATTTTTTCATGATTACATATGCATTACCTAGAGTACGTACAAAGTAAAGAGTTATAGTCACCTAAAAACGTAGAATTATATTATATTATAAATTGCTACAGGCGAAACTGTATTTATCTACATTTAAATATGATAATGATTGAGGAAATAAAAAAAAATATATAAAATTAAATGTATTACTAGGAACACGACAGGGATGTAGCAGCTTATTGTTCCCATTACATCTTTATATTTACGTGACATGTTCAATGTTTACACATTATTGTTAAACTGATGATGTATAAATTATAATAAAATTAATAACAGTTATTGAAAGATATAACGGGTTGGAAAATGGATGAAAGATGTGTATTATATTGATTACAGTTTTTAATATCATATACACATTTATATTTCCATGGTACAAACAATTCAGAAGGTTGTTTAAATAAAATACTACTGCTTTCTATCATCATAAATATCTATACAAAATTTGAATCATCTATCTGTAATTATGACTATTCTCTAAACTAATCTATCAACTTTAAAGTAGCTGTTCTTTTATCCATCACTGCCTCAGTCCCGACCCCCGATAGATAATTGAGGTTTTACTGTATAATATTAAACTGTGTGTTGACCAGTTCTAAAATTTGGCAGAAATCCAGCCTTTGAGCATTTTTGTTCCATATCTAGAAGCCAAGTACATTATATCCTGGGATTTTGAAAACAACACATAAAGGGCTTGTGCGGGTACCCTTTATCAGTGAAAGCAGCAATCCAGACACAGGACACAATTTGTAGCTAAAGCAAAGCACTACTTTATACCTGAATAAATGAGCATCACGATCAGATGGCACCTGACCACATTAAAAAAATGAGTGTAAAAGTGCTAGTGATGGATTAAATAGACCACAAGCAGAGCTGGTCAGAAGCTGATTAGCAACCACATTTAACAAGAGTGGATGTGCAAAAGCATTTTCTATCCACATACAGTCAATCATGTCAGCAGAAAAGAGAAAAAAAAGTTTGTGGGGCTGTGGCACACGTCAGATAAGCCACAAAAATGTAGCCAACCTAAACATCTGTGCAGCTTAAAAACGTGAACACAGTGGCTGAAATTGAGCTACTATCTCCTTGATGAGACATATTTGGCATCATGGTAGAAAACCAAGCCGTTTATGGCACTGTGCCATGACACCTCCTTTTCAATTAATTCAAACTGTAGTTTAGCTACTGCAGTAAGCTGTGCAGATAAACGTGAGTACATTTTAACACCACATATAAATGTAGATTATATACAGCTTTGCTGTGCTACCCCATCTAAGACGGGTTGAAATCTAAGTGCACCATCCATTGGAATTAAATTTTGTTATACTTGTAATAAATAAAATGTTTTACAGTTGTTGTTCCAACAGACATCTCATAACAAAAATCTGTAGTCTGTTATATGCTATTTGGAAAGGGATTCGTAAAACTACCAGAAATGTGTGTGATGCACAATCTGTTGAAATAACAGACACACAGCAACCACATGGACACACAGATCCTTATCCTTTATTTAGATGTAACAAATGTATATATGAAATGCAAATTAATGGGGGTACTTTGAGAAAATTACATATGGCCCATAATGGTCATTAATTTTCTGAATAACGATGAAGCAGACCATATTAAAAAATGTCCAAGGTCCAGAAAAACTCCACTGGCCTTGAATTTGAAAACTGCATTTTTGATGGCTCTACATGGTGAGTACAATAAACAACAGTGAAAGAACACTAAATTACAGTAACTACCACAAATATCAGAGTCAGAATATCCATAAGCCAAACAATAGGCTTTGTCACCACTTAAAGCTACGAGAAAGACGAAAACAAAGTAATAATCTGTCTTAGTTTATGATTATGGACAGTCATCACCAATACAAACCAAAGGTTTTCAAATGGTTTTCAGGTTCAACAAACTCAGTCAGTAATTTATTCTGTGTGTTGTGAGGTATGCTTTGAGACAGTTCCTAGAGCAAAGTTTGATACTCCTGTCAAAGATGATTAGATTTTTATCTAAAAACTTCTGCCTCTTATCAGAAGTAATGATACTGTAGATTTTAACAATTGCATCAAGAGTAATGGAAGCAAAAAAAAAAAGTTCACCACAATATGAACAATATATATTTTAGTATATTGATCAAAATACACAGTTTTCGTTTCACCTCATCACAGAATATGGTCCATATCCAAAAGCAAACACTATTTAGAAAAGAGTATAGGTACTTAGTTGCACTTAGTAGGCCTCCCAAAGACCATTAATGTACAGGCATCTCGGGGCAAACCTGAGTAGCCAAAGTTTCCGTGATTCTCCCAATGGTGGGCCTACTTTTTTTTTTTTTTGCAGACTCATTCATGTATTACACTTGATCCTTCTGCCAGTAACATTTACCCATTTTTTTGAATGTGTTAAATATCTACTGTACAGTATTGTGCTAAAAGTAATAGTAGATGAGTTTACTTCTTCCTTCATTCTTGCATAACAGTTTCCAAAGTTTAACTAATCACTTGTCTACGAAAATAAAGGTCATCACTAGTGTTTAATGTAGGTAGCCCCTTTTCTCAAAGTCATTAAGTGTTACTGCAGCTGAGCCTCAATCAACACTGCCGATTTATAAATCATGTAAATAGGATGTAAAACATGGGTAGAGGTCTCGGAGCATTGCACATGCAGAAAAGCATGGAGAACATGCAACTTGCCTAGGACTTAAATCACAAGTATACAGTACAGTGTTACAGTTGTAATTGCCACAATACCGTAAAGAGTATACTCCTATAATGCTACACTGAAAAGCAAACAGCCCAGGAGTGCACTAAAAGCAGCTCAAATGTAAATGGCAGTGTACAAAAAGCAATGGTAGTTTGTAGCCACAAAATGCTAATTTCCACACCAATTTAATTTGATGTTCAGTATGTTAAGTGTCTTAAAGGTAATGTCTTTGTGTATGGGCATGTATGTGAACTGTGTGTAATACGTGACCCTACCCTTTTAATGTGCAGTGTGATGTTCAGTTCAACAAAATTTGTGAGTTGCTGTAAACTGGTGGTGGCGATATGAATGAATGAGAAAAAAGTTGTTCTTTTATCAGCTCAAGAGAGGAATAACTGCTATAAACCCATTTGAGCAGCAGTGTTAGCAATACTTTTAATCTGAAAGATATATACAAAAACATTATTATACCAATATGTACAGAAACCGTCAAATGTTCCAATTATAAACTGAATGAATTTTTGACAGTACTGTCCTCACCAATTTTTAAGCATCACTATTGGACTACAACATCTGAAAGAAGGCTGACAACATTTAATAATTACTGCTTTTAAAACTGAGTATTTAGATGCTCCACGTTTAGCCACCAAAAAAAATTTCACCATCATCCAACCTAAAACAGACGCTGTCCTGCATGGGTTCAAAAGACTTAACTGATATGCTCATACACTAAAGGATTCTAATGTGCAAAGTGAAAAATCTGGCACCTTATTTCAAACATTTAAATCGGGGTAAGTTAAAACGTATTTCTATAACAAATAGACATAGCGGGGAAAAAAAAAACCTCAACCTGCAGTGACCAGAATGGTACTTTTAGTGGGCAGGCATGAGTGGAACACTGCCTCTTGTGCTGCAGGCAGAAGTAGATGGGCTCTGTGTGTAGTGGTCATTAGATAAAACAATCCCACCTATGCTTCTAGAGTGAAGCCACTGTTATTATTTAAATAATTAATTAGATGAATGAATTGCATTGCAATGAATTTGACACAAAACAAACAGCTACAACAATACACTTCTGTTATACACACAATCAAATCAAAATAAGAATCGGCAGCCTTCCCCTTCAGAATTCAGACAACTGTGTGAACAAAATATCCATGAGATATTTCCTTCTATGGGCTTAGACATCATAAACCTTGGCAGAGACCTGTTTGCTCTTAATACAACATTAACAAACTTTTGTAACATTAAAAAAAAATCCGTTGACCCACTCCTCGCAGAGACATTTTCCATTGTTAAGTAGGATGTAATTTTGCACCAAGTTATAAAGGGTTTAAATTATACTCTTTTTATTGAATAAGATGAGGCCACGAGCAAACAAAGTAAAGTGAGATGTCAAAACAGTTTTTTTTTTTTACAGATTAATGCTTAATCAGCACTACTCCTAAAACTGCTATGGAAGGATCTAGAGTAACTATAAACCGAAAAAAGCAAAGATTATTTCCAAATGTAATTTACAGCACTTTACAAAACACATACATCAGCCACATTATGTACAAAAATGTTCATAATAAAAATGCTTCTTTTCACATTTGAGTATGCTTATTTAGAAGTTTTTCTGACATAAACACACACAAAATGGTCAAAATTAAGCAGCTGAAAAAATGAACAGACTATATAAGGCAAAATGCTCAAAAAAACTGTACAAAAGTAAATGTGTCTATTTGGTCATAAACAGAAAACTTGACAAGAAATGAAATACAAAGTGAGGGGAACTATATAAATAAAGCAAACACACACTGAGAAATGGCTATTAAACATAAAAGAAAGATCAATATCGGACATCTGCTTTTCTTACCTGCTGCAAAAACATATGCACAGACTCCTGATTGATCAGCATGCCGGGAGTTTGTTGACTGATGATGATCTTGCTTGGGCTTGGAACCATGCCAGGACTGGTCTGTGAGGAAGGTGGTTGTGGTGCATGGACAGTGTTGATTTGTTGGGGATGTGATGTGGCCTGAGTGGAAGATGACGTTTGGACAGTCAAAATTGAAGGGGCAGGTGGATGATGAGTTTGCTGATCATTTCCACTAACTCCACTACCACCTATGAGTCCTGGATCAGCATGCTGAGGTACTGCAGCTGGCAAAGTGCTGTTGACTGAAGGTTGTTGCAGATTTACAGCTTGCCCAATGCTCTCTGCTTGGTTAAGCATAGCAACTGGATTGGGAAGTGCCATGCCCTGGATGACAGTCTGGCCTGCTGCAGTTGTGTGGGTCTGAGTGTGCAGAGATCCTGCAAGGGAAACAGGCATCTGGAACAAAGTGTGCGGTCCCATTTGTCCTGGCTGTAACTGGATTGGGGTAGAAAGGATATGGGCAGTCCCTGGAGTGCTCTGTGATGTCAACATCTGACCCAAATTCAGCTGTCCAGCAAGGTTCTGATTGGTTAGGATTGGGTTGGCGATAAGCTGACCTCCAGGGTTGGTGATTATGTGGCCCCCTGAATGTTGAGTAAGAATCTGTCCTCCTACCCCAGCCTGCAGGGCAGATATTGGTGGGGGTAGTTGTCCTGGCAAGAGAAATGGATTTTGTCCTTGTAACTGCCCCTGTATCATTGCCTGAGAGGGGATAACAATGCTTCCTGCATTGTTCAACAGGTGTACGCTGAGTGGCTTCCCCAGGGCCTGCTGTGGAGCTTGCTGCTGTTTAAAGATGTTGGCTTGCAGGCTTTGTGGGAAGGCTGTTCCCGTTGTTGACAAGACCACATTTTGTGGAGGCTTGCTTGTCATGAAGGCCACATTCTGCTGCCCTTTCTGTGCAGTCTCATTTTGGAGGGTAAGGGTTGCATTTTGGGGATTACTCTGACCAGTAGAATTAGGACCAAATGGCTTGGGCGAGATAGGATACAACTTGGATTGGATGACCCCTGCAGATGTTGGTTTGGGCTGAATTGGAGTAGGAGTCCTCTGTATAATCACATTATGAGCTTGCATGATTGGGCTACTTTGAGCCAAGCTCTGGGTTACCTGCACCCCTGCTGCTCCTGCTGGGCCCCCAGTACCATTCCCAAAAGTCCCATTAAGAGTAGCAGGGGTGCCTGGCTTGTTCTGGATTACCAAGCTACCTGCTGCAGTCACCCCCTGAGGAGATGCCCCTTCCTGTCCGGTGGACTGAGCCACATGATAGCCTCCCATGGGCTGCACCTGCTTAGCAATAATAGGCTGTCCTGACTGGTTGATCGTCATGACCTGTTGGCCCACCACCTGAATTTGTCCAATTCCCAAGGCTCCACTAGGACTTCCATTGGGCAGGGCTTGAAGGCTGGAGATTGGCTGAAGAGTGACATTGCTCAACCCCATATGTGGCATAAAGGGCTGCACGCTGATTGCCTTGTTTACAACCTGCTGTTGAACAAGTGCAGGCTGGGCGAGCACAGCTGGGGGCTGTAGCCCTATCAGATCTGAGGCTCCTTGGAAGATCTGTGTAGCTGTTGTAGCGCCATCAGTCAATGTCTGAACTACTGGCTGCAAGCTAGGCAAACCGAAAGGACCCAAGTCCAGTTCTGCCTCTTGCAAGCTCTGTTCTGTGATGTTAGCCTCTGCAAGGCTTTGCTGGAGAATGTCACATGGCTGGTCAGAATTAGCCAGGCTGGAGGTCCCACCTTCTCCAGTAGGAGAGCCAAGAATGTCATCTTCTAGGAAGTCAAGGTCCACACTAGTGCTAGGAACTGGTGGAGGCTCACTTGATACCAGATGATTGGCAGACTGAGCTTCCTGGACATGGGCCTGTCAAGAAGAAGTAAAACATGGACATCAATCAATTTTTAGTATAAAAAATGAAAAAACATAGTAATTGTACATTTTCCAACTTGGTAAAACAAGAATTAGGAGAATGAGATGAAAGTACATTTACATAAAAATATACATTTACATTTTTTGAGTCAATCAAGTTTCCTTAGGTAATGCCATGAATAAAAAGCACCTGATGAACAAAAGCATCATATAGAGAACCTTGTTCAAAATATCTGGATTAAGTAATCCCAAGTAATCATTCACAGTTGCAAGTTTAGCCCAACAGGCCAAGTGTTCTTACAGTGTAATTAAGATACACATCAAAGAAATAGAACTATTGTTGGTACAAATAAAGTGACAAAGATCCATAGGAGAAAATGTACTCTTGTTCGAGAGAGAGAAAAAAATACTAATATTTTCACCAGAGAATTAAATTTAAGTATGTACTATATAACTCATCTATAAAAATAAATAGCATTATGAAATTTAGTAACACTTTGTATTACATTTTCACTTACTGTACACTATATGACATATGTTTAGATGGTTATTATTGCAATAACTACAGATTTCAGTGAAATTCTTAATCGTGTTCGTACACGTTAAGAAGATAACCACAAAATTTTGAACTTAACAAGAAGGAAAGAAATCACTTGATCCTAAACCAGACAGTAGGTCAATTTGTTTGTCTCTGTTCTGTCTAAGGGAATTGACAAGAGTTTTGAGACAGATTTACTGCAGTTAACATCCACTGGAGCCAGAAGTGGAAGGGAGAGCAGAGATACTCACCCTGGCACCCACGAAGAACGCACCGGCAGGGTCTGCCGAGCCGTCCAGCAGGTCATCATTGTCCAGCTGAAGGGGTGGTGAAGAAATGACAGAGAATGAAAGAAAAGTGAAGTGAAGAGTGCAATGAACGATGTTAGTAGTTAAGTGTGACAGAGAAAAAACAAAAACATTTAGGTTGAAAGGAAGAAGTAAGACATACACAAAAGTGACATGGCAGTAGCAGTTAAAAAGAAAGGTATTTAAAAATAAGTGTAAGAAAGACATCACAAAGGACCAAAACAAAGTGAAAGTAAGAACATATAAAGAACACACAGGAGGGACAATTTGGTTTTAAAAATCAATGGAAAAGTGGTATCAAAGGAGTAGAATACAGAATAAATGATGTCAGTTATCAGGAAGAAAACAAATAAACATGTTGAATGGAGGAAACCAGACAAAACAGAAGGAAAATTTTTGAAAAAGATTAAAATTCAACAGAGGCAAAAAGTGTTTGGGGGGTGGTGAATAAGTACAAGACAGAAAAAGAGAATGTGATATTTAAAGATGAGAAAAACATGAAAGAGAAAGAGAAAGATACAGGTTTAGTAAACACCAGTGTGTTATTGTGAAAACTTTAAAAGTTTTATAAATTTGAAATCTATATACAACCATCAAGCTTTCTTTGAAAACTTGACAATGTTGGGATCCTGTTTTTTTTTTTTAAAAAAGGCTGTGTTACTTTACAAGACTCGGTTTTTGTTAATTTTTTAAACATTAATGTACACCATTTGCTGAAATATATTGGTGTTCCATCCTTTGTTTGCTCATACAAGTCTATGCTTCTGTTCACACTGTGCTTGAAGGATAAAAAAATCCTCAACTCAGAAAAGGAACAGCACAGAATGAAATCTGGAAATGTGGAAGAGCATAGTGGCTAACAAATGAGGGACAAAAAGGTGTGCTAAAAGCAACTCCATTTCGGCTCAGTGTGTTAATAAATTTGCTATGGATTCATTGGTGCACTTAACTCCTATGGTATGTCTAAGACAAGACCTCAGTGACCATGAAAGGGTGATAATTGTTAATTTAGAAGGAGCTTCAGTGATAATAAAGACAGTTTAGCTTGCTAGTGTTTCATTGAAACAGTCTCTAAGTTGATATCAACATAGAAAGCAAAGGCAAGGACATCATACGTAAAAACAAACTATCATCCAAGCATGCTTGTTTTTGAATCGTAATGGACTGTTTTTTGTTCACGTCATATGATAGGTTAACAACAACTCTAGGCTAGTTGATAACAAATTTCCACATAGGGCCTAAGCTTTTTGTTTTTTTTTTTTATCATGAAGTCTAAACAGGAAAGTAAAATAATTCCCTTCCTCACTGGCAGCTTAACTCATACTGTAAATTGGAAAAGCCAATCCCTGGTCTGAAAAGGTCTGAATCAACTAACTTTATAATGTGGTCCGAATGGAGAAGGTGAAGCAGTAAAGGTACCAACATACAGTGCATCCGGAAAGTATTCACAGCGCATCACTTTTTCCACATTTTCTTACAGTTGAGGCCAAAATTATTAGCCCCCTTGGAATCATGGAACATTTTCCTAAACTTCTTCCCAAAGTTTGCAACACTGATGAAACTTGATATAATCAAACATCCACCAGTCTATTTATTAGCTTTTGATACATTTTGTAATATAAAATATATTTTTAGTCTTGCTTTATATCAAATATAGTAAAAAATGGGGTGGTCAAAAATATTAGCCCCATGTTAATGTTTGCTTTTAAAACACACCTACGCTAATTAACCAATCAGCTTTGAAACCACACCTGTGCAATCAATTGGCTTCCTAACAACACTCAATCAGCATAAAAAGACTCCCAAGGAACAGGGCTCTTGAACACATGAGAGGGACTACTGTTACTGACCATGCCAAAGACAAAGGAAATCAGTCTGGAGCTCAGAAAGAAGATAGTAGAGGCTCATGATAAGGGGCAAGGCTACACTGCCATTTCCAAGCGATTCACAGTGTCTAGAACTGCTGTACGTTGCATCATTGCCAAGTACAAGGAGACAAATTCTGTTAGAAACAAACCTGGCGTGGCGTAAGCAAGATTTCAAGAACTCTGGAGAAAAATAGTCAGAGATGTCAGCAAGGAACCCCGGACATCTGCCAAGATGATTGTTGCTGACCTGGCCTCTTCTGGAGTTGATGTTTCAAGGAACACAGTTGTGAGGGCTCTTCACCGAGGTGGGCTTCACGGCCATTGTCCCAGAAGAACCCCTTTACTCAAAGAGCGGCACATTACAGCCCGACTGAGGTTTGCCCATGAACATTTGAAATGTAAAGATGATTTTTTGAAGTCTGTGCTTTGGTCTGATGAGACTAAACTGGAACTGTTTGGGCACATGGATGTTGCTAATGTTTGGCAAAGAAAGGGAGAGGCCTTCAACCCTAGGAACACAGTTGCCACAGTTAAACATGGTGGTGGGAGCATCATGCTGTGGGGCTGTTTTGCAGCCTCAGGCACAGGGAGCCTTGTTCAAGTGCATGGCATCATGAAAAAATAAAATTATGTTGACATTCTGAGGGAGAATATGCAGAAATCTGCTCGTAGTCTAGGCTTAGGTCGTCGCTGGGTCTTCCAACAAGACAATGACCCAAGCATACATCAAAATTAGTTCAACAGTTTTTCAAGGATACCAAAACCAAGATCTTAAAGTGGCCCGCACAGAGCCCAGACCTCAATCCCATTGAGAATCTGTGGCGAGTGCTCAAAGTGAATGTCCATGCTCGGAAACCATGCAATTTGGACCAGCTAGAACAATTTGCAATGGAGGAATGGACCAAAATCCCTCAGGAGACCTGTGCTAATCTAGTAAAGACCTACTCTAATAGATTGTTGTCAGTTGTGGCTCAATAAGGGTACAGTATTGACTATTAATGGGCATGGGGCTAATAATTTTGGATGTCTAATTTTTACCCTTTCTTGTTTCCACTCAGTGTGTCAATAAAATATCCAAAGTACAATTAGTGGACCTTGTTATTTTGGACACAGATACGCTTTAAAAAACAAACATTTGTTGTTAATGGTCATTTTCATATTGGAATCAGGAGTGTTGCCTAATAATTTTGGCCACAACTGTATGTTACAGCCTTATTCCAAAATGGATTAAATTATTTTTTTTCCTCAGAATTCTACATACAACACCCATAATGACAACTTGAAAAAAGTTTACTTGAGGTTTTTGCAAGTTTATTAAAAATAAAAATACTGAGCAATCACATGTACATAAGTATTCACAGCCTTTGCTCAATAATTTGTCGATGCACCTTTGGCAGCAATTACAGCCTGAAGTCTTTTGAATATGATGCCACAAGCTTGGCACACCTATCCTTGGCCAGTTTTGCCCATTCCTCTTTGCAGAACTTCTCAAGCTCCATCAGGTTGGATGGGAAGCGACAGTGCACAGCTATTTTAAGATCTCTCCAGAGATGTTCAATCGGATTCAAGTCTGGGCTCTGGCTGGGCCACTCAAGGACATTCACAGAGTTGTCCTGAAGCCACTCCCTTTGATATCTTGGCTGTGTGCTTAGGGTCGCTGTCCTGCTGAAAGATGAACCGTCGCCCCAGTCTAGGTCAAGAGCACTCAGGAGCAGGTTTTCATCTAGGATGTCTCTGTACATTGCTGCAGTCATCTTTCCCTTTATTCTGACAAGTCTCCTAGTTTCAGCTGCTGAAAAACATCCCCACAGCATGATGCTGCCACCACCATGCTTCACTGTAGGGATGGTATTGGCCTGGTGATGAGCGGTGCCTAGTTTCCTCCAAACGTGACGCCCTGCATTCACACCAAAGAGTTCAATCTTTTTCTCATCAGACCAGAGAATTTTGTTTCTCATGGTCCGAGAGTCCTTCAGGTGCCTTTTGGCAAACTCCAGGCGGGCTGCTATATGCATTTTTACTAAGGAATAGCTTCCATCTGGCCACTCTACCATACAGGCCTGATTGGTGGATTGCTGCAAAAATGGTTGTCCTCCTGGAAGGCTCTCCTCTCTCCACAGAGGACCTCTGGAGCTCTGACAGAGTGAACATCGGGTTCTTGGTCACCTCCCTGACAAAGGCCCTTCTCGCCCGATTGCTCAGTTTAGATGGCCGGCCAGCTCTAGGAAGAGTCTTGGTGGTTTCGAACTTCTTCCACTTATGGATGATGGAGGCCACTGCGCTCACTGGGATCTTCAAAGCAGCAGAAATTTTTCTGTAACCTTCCCCAGATTTATGTCTCGAGACAATCCTGTCTCGGAGTCTACAGACAATTCCTTTGACTTCACGCTTGGTTTGTGCTCTGACATGAACTGTCAACTGTGGGACCTTATATAGACGGGTGTGTGCCTTTCCAAATCATGTCCAACCACCTGAATTTACCACAGGTGGATTCCAATTAAGCCGCAGAAACACCTCAAGGATGATCAGGGGAAACAGGATGTACGCTTCATGGCAAAGGCTGTGAAAACTTAGCCTTTTATGTACATGTGTTTTCTCAATTTTTTATTTTTAATAAATTTGCAAAAATCTCAAGTAAACTTTTTTCACATTGTCATTATGGGGTGTTGTGTGTAGAATTCTAAGGAAAAAAATGAATTTAATCCATTTTGAAAAAAGGCTGTAGCATAACAAAATGTGGAAAAAGTGATGCGCTGTGAACACTTTCTGGATGCACTGTAGATTTCATGGTGCACAGAGGAACACTGATGACTTATACCTCTCATTTCTTATACCAAGGCAGAGGGTGGTAGAGGTTAAAAAAAAAAAAAAAAAAAGATTACACCTGAATTTGCCATACCTGTTAACCCTTCCTACAGTATTGATACCATCAGTCAGCAAGCTATTGGCTGTCAGAAAAAGGGGCAAGTAAAACAGAGCTGGAAAGTCATCAAGCCGTCGCTAAATTTGGCATGTCTAGTGATTTTCAGTTTTGTAAACTGACATGGTCTGGTGAAAAGATCAGCAACTGCACACAGCAAGTCTGATATATTCTGTGACTAGGAGCTGGGTAATGTGACATCAGCTTAAGTAAGACTTTTCCAATATACCCTGACAAACACAGGGTAAATCCAATGTATATCAATGAAAAATGTACTACAAACATTATTTTCAGTTGAATTCAGTATCATTACCTTACAAAACAAACAAACACATTTGTTGCTGGTCTCAATTATTTATTTATTTTAAACATGAATGGCATAAAGATATAGTTGGCTGACTCAATTTAGAAGTCTGTTGTTGAAAAAGTAAGAACACATTATGTAATGTCAAACTGTTTTTGTAAAACGTAGCTAGAAAATTCACTTAACCAGGTTTGTACCTGGTTTGAAAATAATTTTGCAATTGTAAGGGGCACAGTGCATAAATCATTTGCTATATTGAATAATACATATTTACAGTTAAAGATACGGGCAATGTAAAACTGAGTGGCAGAGTTAAAGAACATGGTTGCACAAATCATTAATCATCATGCACTTCATGTGAAGCACTACACACAAATAAACCTGACAGTCTGACATCACAGTTCTCATAATGAAAGTTTACTGCCAGTTTATAATGGTTTGCACAATATTTTCTTGGAACAGCTGAGAAACTCTCATTCCCTTATCTTCTATAATACGCTACTGTGACTGTTCATTTGTCTGTCCAGGATTTTAAATCACCTGTAGCTCGCAAACCATTTTACCTATTGACCTGAAATTTGGTACACATATACAACGTTGATGTCTACTGTCCACTTTCGGGGTGGTGATTTTTATTCCTCTCTTTATTTTTATTTTATTGTAGAATCATCTCTTGGCAGTGGCCAGCAGGGCAGCTGTGCAGCGCATGTGTATGAGCACCGTTCTCTTTCTCTACCTTCACCATCACTTCCCCTATGTCTTCATATCTCAAATCATCCTTGAGATTGAAAACTTAAGTTCCAGCAAAAACATGCTAAGTAATTGCAACACAAACACTGACTTAATCAGTTTTAATGCATAAAGATGCCACTAAGGTGGAGAAGAGAAGAGCTGCTCAGGAAGCAGCAAGCGCATCAACCCCTGAGCAAACGAATGCTAAATGTACAGAGAAAGAGGATGAAAACTATAAGTTCACTGTATTCACTGCATATTATCACGCAGTCTGCCATTACTGGTGATTTCATATATACCCAAGTACCAATGATTCCATAAGACCATCTCTATCCCATGATGCAGCACTTCCTCCAGGCATATGAAAGGGATGCTTTCCCGAATGACAATGTTCTTGTTTTTATTTATGTTTGAAAAATACACATGTACAAAGTACAAATTAACACAGATATGTAATTTACAGTTCATGTATTTGTTGATTTACTCTACTTTTGTACACCACTTCTATTTTAAATATATTGCTATTATCTCTATTCTTCTACCAGAAAATAAAATATGAACTTTGTCACACATTTGTCTAGTATGCAACTCTAATGTTAATAATTTATCCTTTTTTGATCTATGCAATTAACT
The DNA here is from genome assembly GCF_016835505.1 of Polypterus senegalus. Classification (NCBI taxonomy): domain Eukaryota; kingdom Metazoa; phylum Chordata; class Cladistia; order Polypteriformes; family Polypteridae; genus Polypterus; species Polypterus senegalus. The sequence goes on from NC_053164.1 coordinate 31,354,897, forward strand.
CTGTGTACTCTATTTTCCTGTCTACCTACAATCAATCATGTTTTGTCTTGCTATTGTGGTTGTCAATGAAGCCTCCTATCCAAAAGGCATGTGCAGAAACCCAAAGGTTTCTTAAACACAATATGTGAAAGTATGTATGTATTATGGCTATTATTAGAAACAATGCTGTTTGAGTTTATAAAAGGGACATGAGTGCATTTATTGGGTGAACGGAGCTACACCTCTAATGCAAAACTCAATAGCACATAAAAGATGTACTTTTGGTTCACTGTGGCAAATTGTTCTAATAAATATCAAAATAGAATTTGTACCTTTTCGGAAAATAATGTTTTTATCTTTCTATAATTAAAGGTATGCTCCACCGAAAAATATTTTTTTAATCTGTTACTTTCCCCATGTTGTTTGTAGCTATGGTAAGAAAAATTGTTAACCTCATGATTTTATTGAAAACTAAAGTAAGAAAATTACTGATACAATAGGTGTCATGGGGACCAATAATGAATAACAGCCAACAACAGAAAAATAGCCATGAAAGAAAAGAAAAAAAAATAAAATTACCCATGTCAGGAATCCAGTAGTATGCTTACAAACAAATATGTTTTTGCAAAAATATCTCTATATATAATCTTCATTTGGATCTTGATCTTTGTTTGTCCACGAATGAATTAGAAGAAGAAGAAGCACTAGATGGCAGTAGAGAGACAGCTAAAACATAGGCTTTGCATTAAGAATCTCCTCCAGGCTTATACTACTGAAGACTGTAGTACTCCAGTCACACCTCAAAACACAGACATTCAAACTAAACAAATTGTTGTGCTTTAAATTAACTAAAGAGATCTTCATTTAGATCTTGATCTTTGTTCACGAATTCCACGCATGTGTAGACCACCTTCCAGTTTAGTACGTTGTTGTTACTCACGGATGTCAACAATGTGCCGGAATAACGAAAGGGGTGGTGGACACTGTTACGCTGGTTAGCTCCTGAGGCCTGGTTAAAGAATGAGATTGCCGAAGATAAAAGGTACGTGCCTACGTAACATATGAATGAAAGACAGACAGTGGGTAAAATGAATGACAACGTAACAGCACGTTCCGGAAATTATTATTGTTACATTGTAGCCGGCGAGTGCTGCGTTTATCACAGTTGTACTGTGGCTTGCTCACATGTCAGTGAAGTGATCCCCATTTATGCTTTAAAGAGCCTGGATACCTATGTGTCCCCCTTTTATAACCATTGCTCCGTGTATATTGCCTTACTCTTTGGATTGCCACAAAGCAACCTGTGAGATTGGAGAAAGGTTGAGAAGACATCATGAGAGGAAATGAGAGCAACGTGAAAACGAGACGGACTATGAACGGACAGAAGCAGAAACGCTCCTAAATACTATTCGTACAGTGATTCCGAGTAGGCCGTTACTATCAAATCAATGTCCAAGGGTTTTCTTTTGTAATTTTGTTTCCCTTATAAAAAATTATAATGCTGTGCGACGAAGGGCCCAGTTCACGAATGGCAGCCACGTTTAAACTGGGAGCCCTTCACAGAGAAGTTTAATACGCGCAACGTAGTTGGGCGCACATGGCTAGTTGTTAAATAAACCTTTTCCTGAAAATCCTCATGTGAACAAAAGTGGAATAAACTTAAAAGAGAAAGAGATTTTGAACTGATACAACCTCCTCCCTTCATTCATTGGTCAGGAGTCCAGCCCAGTAAAAGCTTCACTGGTTACCATATGCTTCATGTGAGAGACAACAACTAAACATTAAAACTGAAAGAAATTTAATGAAAACATCAGGTGGAAAATATGCATCAACAAACAGAAGATTAAGTTACTGTTACAGTTTTACAAACATCAAGTGAAATACCCAAAAATATTGAATTTGTGGAATAATGACCAAAAAATGAGTTGGTGGAGTTTTTCAATTCAAAAGCTCAGATTTTTAAATGCATGAATTTTCCAGAAGTGGCTTATTTAAGAATATTTTAGCCAAAACACAAGTTTTGAACATACAACTAAATATCAGACAGGAGGATCATGTAGCACAAGTAATTTGAGATTTGTTTATGGACATTTTGATATTATTTTCTGTTATTCAGCATTGTACTCATTGACACCCATTGCATCAGTAATTTCATTACCTTAGCTTTCCATAATAACACAAAATTAAGAATTTGCTTGGCTACTAACACACAAATAAAATAAAAAAGTTACCACTTTTGTAAAAACGATTTCTTTAAATGCATGTCAGGTAAATGCATCATTTTGATAAATGCAATTAGCAAATAAAGAAAAAAAGGGTACTTTTCCTTTTTTTGCTTCTACAACTAATATCTTATAAAGATGACATATAAAGATGACTGGCTGACATTAAGGTACATTTTTATTCCCTCTCCGTAAGAAAATAAAACAAGTAGCAGACAAGCTATAAACAATTTTTCGTGTATTGCAGCTGTTGCTCCTCCAACATTAGTTGATGCTAAAAATATACCCTGTCCAGTTAAAGTGTGAAGTTCAAGGTTACATTGTTCTGTTTAAAAAGGCACTGTGGAAACCTAGATCAGATTTCATAAGTGTTATCAAGCTGTTTAGAAGTAATGGCAAGAATAGAATATTTGTTTACTTATAATCCCATTATTTAACCAAAGGATTTGTAAAAAGGGGGGAAAACTGCACCTTTTCCAATTTTTCAGCATTGTAAGATTTCCGGCAACAATTTTCTATTTCAAACTATATATTCAAAGTAAAAATACATACATACATAAAAAAAAATACTATCATACATACCTGAGTTTCTGATCCATGCAAAAAGTCATTCAGGGCCTGAGGATCACTGGAGAAGAATAACAATGCAATACTGAGTATAGAAGCAGTACGTCTTATTAAAAAAAAAAAACACACACACACACAAACAATGTCTGTTGGGAAGAAAGAAAAGTAAAATGTGCCTGCACTGTACATCCTGGTATTCATACATTTACAATATCTGTGCTGCAATGAGTAAAACTGACCATTTTTTAACCCCCAATCTTTCTGTAGCTGCTAACAGCTTGCCTTTACAAGCTTCACAGCATTTAACCATGCTGTCTCTTTGAAACAGGATGAGAAATCGCACATCACACAAAAGTAGGGGGTTTTGTCCTAATAAAATTGGATGACTATTAAAATCGATTCTAGATAAAGTATCGTTCAAGTGAATTGAAACATGAGAAAGAAAAGCTTACCAAATGACATCTAGAAGGCACCGGCCATCTTCATCATCCATGTCAACTGAAAAACAAAAATAATTAAATAAATAACAATGCCTAATGGCCGCTCAATGGGGCAAGGGTTTAGAAATATTGCAGTTCTTACTTTCATTATAAAATAGTACTAGATAAATAATGATGTTTTGGGTTGATTTTAAATGAGGGGAATAAATTAAATTTCCGCATTGGCTTTGAAGCAGAAACCCCATCTGGGTTCAGTTGTAACACAATTTGGAGCTTTGACTGCAAAAAAATGCCTTCAATTAGTTTCAGCATTAAAGTGCATTCAAATGTGAACTGGGTCTGCATGAAGGGCACAAATGAGAAAAGGTTTCTAGTTACCTCTGCCTAGAACCTCTTGTTTGTTTCTTGTCAAGGTACAGACTGATGTCTACCTGTGGCTTGAATTTGTAAACAGAGATACTACAGACTTCATGACACATGTAATTATTAACATTCATATATTATTTTGCTGTTAATAGAGTGTCATATTTTACAATAAACCTATTTGCGTATTTATTTATGTTCAAAATATTCCTTCATAGCAAAGAGGTAAAAATCACATAAACTGTTACATGGTGATCAAATAGTGCACTGCCAAATCAAAAAGGCTGCACGAAACGCAGGAGCCATGACAAAACCTAGCTTTACCCAACATGGTATTCAACTCACCCCCTGATAAAATGACAGACAGACACTTGAAATAACATGAGAAAAGTTGTGATGGGTTTTCAATAAATGCCACATACATGCAAACCCGTTAGCTGGTGCGTGTTTTTTTTTTTTTTTTTAAATGTGGTAATTTAATAAATAATATAAAAATTCCATTTCTTCAATTTGTTTGAGTTCTGAAGTTAGATGTATGAAGCGAAGAATCACTGACCACCTCTAGCCAGAATTCAATGCATACCAAGAAAGAATATTTTCTAGGTCAAAAGCTAACAGTAAAATTTGATTTGGATTTGAATTTGTGGTGAGACATCTATGTATTTTATATTCTGATGGATTGTAATGTCTTTATTGTGAGAGATGCCACTGCTCATATCCACCATGGATGATTACTGAATTTTTGCAATCTAATTAAACAAGAGGTTAGAAGAGCAAGTTTACTGGTAGATCTGGAAAAGAAAATGATACCCACAGCAGTGCTACAACTGTAAAAAGATTCATAAGTCTCCACAGTAAAACTATCTATTGCTTAGTTAGGGGCCTTTAGAAAAGTTGGAATGTTTTTCCCAGTGAAATTGGTGCGGAAATTAATTTAACTTCAATATAATATTTTTCATTGAGGGTTATTTTTAAAAGGCCCAGGTCATCAAACTTATTAGGACAGAAAAATTGTTTTCCCCTAATAGTATTTACAAGTTAGCAAACGTTAGCAGAAGCTGTTTGAAAAATGTGAAGATTGGTACTGTTTACCAAAATAAAATGAGTAGATTACCCAAATTTACAAATTATGTAATTCTGTGTTTTCTTCTTAAAAATGTCAATGCCCATGTAAAAACAAGCTTTGTAAAACTACTGAAATGTATGCAGTTTACTAATACAAAAATAGTTTGGCCTTGCTTACAGACATGTATAATAGGTAAAACTGTTCCATAAAGATGTGGTATCTGAAGTTTGAAAATTAAATTCACCAACTAAGAGATTAGAGGTTTTCTTTTTAAATGAGAGATACAAAAAATATTCATGTTGCTTTAACATTTTAATATATCTAAACTATACTTTTATGAAACCTTAAGGAAAAAATCTTAATCCAAACATATATTCTTCGTCTTCATTTTATTTTGGCCATTCTGAAGAGTATAAACCCAAAGGAGATTTGTTTAGCACAGATTACCATGCAGTGTTTCCAAATTGCTTTCCACTTTACAGCAGATGGCAACATTCTTCCAAAATGAATACAACTGTGTGTGAATGTGTGTACGCATGCATCAAAGATATATATATATACCCATTATCATTTCCCATTAGCTTACAATATCTTCGCTAACCACCCAAGCAGTGAATGGTGCCAGTTTTTGGCAAGATAGCTGCTACAGGGAATTTTTTGCATACCAGAAGCAAAAGTGTACAGCAGTGTTTTCCAACCTATTTTTATGTGGTGGCACACTTTTTGTAACACAAAATATCCCAAGGCACACCATGATTCTACCAACTACAAAAATATAAATGTCATACGGGTGCTAATCTATCCAAAGGGTCTTGACTACTGGATAAGTTGTGAAAAAAATTCAGTTGACAGTGCTCGTTGACAAAGCACTTAGTAAGTACTCGAATGCCCACTATACCTCAGCTCTGCAAGTGTAGCTGGCAAACTTGCACCTTGGTAGATGGAGCCCAGAAACATTTCCTGGTTGCTGTACAGCACGCTCTAAACGCTGTGTCTGTAAAACAGCAATCACAAAGCTACTTTTATGTTAGCTTCTCCAGGTAGTCTCGACCACCTCAGACAGGTCTCAACCACCAGAGGAGTGTGTTTCTGTCAGGTCAGGATCTAGGGGTACTAAACTATTATTTCCATAATACACAAGTTGGAAAACACTTGTGTAGAGTATAATTATGAAGTCGTTGATGGTGATGAACTATTGAGGATGGGATTTGTAGATCTTAAACATAAGTTTAAATGTATGCCCATTTAGGGGATGCTGAAACTTTTAATAAAATCAGTCTTTACAAGTGCATTCAAAATCTAGAGTCGTTTTGATAGTTAGTTTTACTTTGACATGTCTACGTTTTAGATACTATTCTAACTTGAGACTCAACACAAGATTTGTTTTTTGTTATTTTTGTAGGTGCTTATAATACATTTGCCTCCTCTCCTTATTGCCTTTGTTTCATCTTACCTTTGAGGATGGTATTCAGATACAGATTGTACTTGTACAAGTAGTATTTTGTTTAGAGTTCAGGTTTTGGTTCATTGTTTAAGCTATGACATTACTGTTTTTTATTATATTATACATTATTTTTGAGATTTAGTGTATTTATTTACTTATTTCATGAATACATGTTTTAATGTTATATGTGATTAATCACAATTCATTACATACAATAATCCGGTTAATTAAATTTTTTAATCCGATGCCCAATCTAGACAGAAAGACAGATAGAAAAAAAAAAAAAAAAAAAGATTAAAATGTGTATTTTTCTATAATCACCTAAAAAATGCTAAAGCTTACTTTTTATTTTTACTAATAGCACAAATGAAATAAAGTGTCACCTTCTATTTGGTACTTTTTTTAAACATAAAACACAGATAAGTAACCCTTATGGTGCTTTATAGGTACAGATGGACTACAGTAACCCCTCGCTATATCGCGCTTCGACTTTCACAGCTTCAATCTATCGCTGATTTTATATGTAAGCATATCTGAATATATAACATGGATTTTTTGCTGCTTTGCGGATTTCTGTGGACAATGGGTCTTTTTACTTCTGGTACATGCTTCCTCAGTTGGTTTGACGAGCTGATTTCATACAAGGGACACTATTGACGGATGGCTGAGAAGCTACCCAATCAGAGCAAGCAGTTAAGTTAATGTGTGCTGATTGGCTCAGCGACGGAGCGCCGAATTAGATTCTGCTGCATTAACCAGGAAGTCTCATCTTGCTAATTCAGCATTGTGTTTCACTGTGTATAGAGTAAACTTTTGTACTCTTTTGTGTTTATCTTTATATATTAGATAGATAAATAGATACTTTATTAATCCCAAAGGGAAAATTCACATACTTCAGCAGCAGCATACTGATAAAGAACAATATTAAAGAGCGATAACAATGAATGTATAACAGACAGACAATTTTGTATTTTATATATATATATATATATATATATATATATATATATATATATATATATATATACACATATACACACACTAGATATTAAGCCCGTTACAATAACGGGCGCTAGAACAGTATTGCATAAACATTAGTAGGAACAGTGTATATTAAATGGCAAAGTACCTTGACCTCATTCGTTTTGTTGTCTTAATTTTTTTTGTTAAAAATATTTTTGCAAGAAGCCTAAAGTAAAATAATAATAAAAATAAAATAGAAATGTATATGACAATACAGTAAGTATAATTAAAATTGCCTTTGTGTAAAACTTTGTAACAATCAGTAGTACACAATATCTGAAGATGATGTTTAGGAAAATGTTATTTTTTTACCTCATGAAAATTTTCTATAAAATTTCATTATAGACAACATTTTTTATAAATACTCTGAGTTTGGCAACAGTTTGCCTTGTTCAGGACCATCTACAACGTTGACAACAACATCTGTAAAACTTCTAACTCTTGATAATGCAACATATAACTTGACCGTGGTTGAATACTGGTTCTGGCAAGTAAATGGCAACTTTTTCTAAGGTTTGCCCTTGAGCTTTATCAATTGTTATGGCAAAGGCTAATGTAACTGGAAATTGTCGCCTTCTTAAGGTAAAGGGTAAATTAGTAGAGGATGGAGCCAAATCAATATGGGGAATATTCTGACGCTCATTTTCTTTTTCTTCAATTGATCTATTTGCTCATATTTTATTATATATTATCTTTTGTCCTACGTGACGTGTCCTTTTTTTTGGGTGGCATGTTGTTAGTAGATAGTTAGTAAACATGCGCGGGGCAGTGTGGCGTCTCCCCAGCAACAGATTTTATGTGCGCGGCCGCAACTATCCAATCAGCACTCTCCCCATCAATAACGTCCTTGATTTGCTTATCATGCGCGGCCGCGGCTATGCCATTCACTGTGTGCCCAGCTTCCAGACTGTGTGCGTCCAGAGTGCCGTGCGCATTGCACCGTGCCCCACGCATGTGCACTTCACCAGACACACACACAGAGGTTTTATTAAAGAGGATATATAATCTACATATAATATATTTTTGTATAATATTAACATTTAACCCCCAAAGGCTCCAAAACGATCTGCTCCTGCTACTGCTTCAGGGGCCATGCCCAAGCGCCAATGGAAGATGCTAACGATTGCCAAAAAGGTAACAGTTTTGGATATGTTGAAGGAAGGGAACAGCTACACCGCTGTAGGACGCCATTACGGCATCAATGAGTCCACGATTCTTTTTATTTAAAAGGGAGGAAAAGAATATAATATCTACGGCCGCACTGTCCTTTAACCAGGCTGCAAAACAAGTTGTAAGTGGATGTAATAAGGCGGTAGTCCGGATGAAATCTGCTTTAGGGATTTGAATTGAAGACTGCCGGAAGAACAACTACAGCGGTGGCTAGAATGTCGCCTGAAGAGGTTCCTTTAGAAGAGTTGTAACGCTCTCCTTTGTTGTGCAGTAAAATTAAACTCAGCGTGATCGGACAAGTCGTTGTGTCATTGTTGGTGAGTAACCATAATTAATTTTCTATGTACAGTACTTAGTACATGTACGTACGTTTAGTGTCACTGTACACACATTTTACTTGCATTGTACGTATTTATTGCTGGTGGCCTGTCTGTCGTAATGGCTGTAACATATGTGATATCGGCGACGCTTGATATCTTTAGAATAATATTTAGGTTTTACTGTGTATAAACAGTGTGTTTACATACATAATTTCAACGAATCTTAACTAATATCTACAAGAATACAAAGGGTTTATGCTGTATAACTGTGTAGGAAATGTTTATAAGAGTGTGGGAGAGTTTATAAGGGCTTAAAATATATAAAAATAACCATATGAACGTACATTAGATTTTACTTCCTGAACCAAAAAAAAAATAACATCTCTCAAGTGCCTTTTGTATTAGTAATGTGGCAATTAATTTAAGATTATAGGGACTTGATTATTAAAAGTGACTCATCTCCACTGCTTGCTGAGTGCAACAAAACAACTCATTTAGTCCCAGGTCTAATGATATGCTAACACTCAGTTATTTGCCAGTACTTAATGTGCAGGAATTTAACTTGGTAGCTTTGGAACAGCTTATAACATAATACAACATCACATACAAATAACACAAGTTAAACATTATCAATAACAGATACATAGTAGTGCAATTATAAATAAGAGGTACATATGATAAAAAAGCATGTTTGCTTATAGTGTGTATAATATATGAAAGAACACATAACCGAGGAAAACGGGACAAATTACTAGTCTGCAAAGGCCACAGCTCTGGGAAAAAGCTCTTTAGGTGCTTCTTAGTTTTAATTTTAAAAGACCCAACATGTTTGCCAGAGGCAAGTTTTAAGAACAAGTTAATTTTCATTATAAAGCACATTTAAACAAAGGAAGTTGACTAAGTGCTGTACAGCTTCCATAAATACATATATAGATACATTAAATACACCAAAACTAATTAAATAAATAGTATACACAGTATAAATGAAATAAAAAGTTTAAAAAGCTAAAGCAAAGATAAATGCTGCCTGGCGAGATTTAAAAGCAACCAAAGTTGATGCTGACCTATAAAAAGCCAGACTGCTCCAAAGCTGACGGACAGCTACTTCAAAAGCACAGTCCCCTCTGAGCTTAAGTCTAGATCTCACCACAGCCAATAACTTCTGGTCATAGGACCTCAGAGACCATGAAGTAGAATAAGGGTGTAAGAGATCAGTAAGATAAAAGGGGTCTAAACCATTCAGGGACTTAAAAAACAGTAAAATAAATTTTAAACTTGATTCTGTAGCGAACAGAAAGCCAGGGTAGAGAATCTAAAATAGTGGTGATATGATTCCATTCTTGTGTTTCTGTTAATGCAGCATTTTGGACTATCTGAAGATGAGCAATGGAAGGCTGATTAACTCCAGTTAATGAATTGCAATAGTAAAGCAGAGAAAAAACAAAAATATGAATTAGTTTATCAAAATGATCTACAAATAGAAACATCGACTTCAGCTATTACCATCATCTGATAGAAACAGGCTTTAACAATGGAGATAATTTGTTTAATAATAATAATAATAGGGATGCACTGATATGGGAATTTTGGGCCGATACCAATATCCGATAATGTCTATGTACTTATCTGCCGATGCCGATATACATATTTATAAGATACAGAGAAAAATGAGACTTGATCTGTCTGGACAAGAATTACAAAGTGAACATTTATTTGTATAACAATTTTGCACACCACATTCAATCATTAAAAACAAACGATATCTGTCACATTTGGCTGGCTACCTGTTGGTTATATGGGAAACAGTTTTGTAGGTTGTTGCTTTAAATAACACTTTTCTCTTTTCTTTTTGATGGAAACAATTCAACAAAAATTGAAAAAATGAAAACTGAAAAAAATGGTAAAATGTACAATGACAATGAAATAAGCAATACCACTTAAGAATAACAACTTTTGCAGATTATTTACAATCTGCTCAACCACATTTGGCTGGCTATCTGATCCTTTGTTTAACAGTCTGCAGTATTAAATACTACATAATACTTTTTTGATGGAATAAATCTAACCAATCTAGAATTTAAAAAAACAGAAAAGCGTACAACGGTAAAGAAAAATATAACTTTTTTTTCTGGAGGCTTATCATTCTTTTCTATTTTTTTAAGCATGATGGGGGAGGTTTTTAACGAACAAGAGCATCGCTGCCTTGTTGCAGGAAATTCTGTTTCTCATTTCGTTGATCATATTAGAAGCCAAACTAAATAATATCTTGCTGTCCATGCTAGTCATAGGGCTGACAGGAGTTTGTATGCTACTTTGGCAATGGTAGGAAACCAACTCCAGTTGTTATTCCAGTATTTCAGTGGATTTTCTTTCCTTGGGATTGGTGCTTCAGAAAGAAATCCCTGCACCTGCCGAGTAGCGTGCATACATATACAGTATTATATTCTGTGTCATCTTTCATATCTAAAAGATAGATCTGCATTTTGGCTTTTACCAGGGCTGTCAGATTAAGATTAGAATCCTTACAATAAAAATAAGTATATGGCATTTGAATTGAATGCATGCCTGAATTGTATTTGCTGTTTTTTGAAACATATTATTTTTGCTTTTCACTATAGATTATGATATGTTTACTAGTTCCTCATTATTGCTTAAGAGAAGCAGATGAAAAACAGTGGCTTCCATAAATGTGATTGGCTCTTCCACAAAAAGCAACGCAAAGAGAAATAAGATACGCACCGCAATGACACTTTCTAATGACAATGTTCAAAAGAAAAACAAAACAAAATTGTCAGTGATTGCAAAAAAAAAAAAAAAAGTAAATGCAGTCATTTTTTTCTGTTTTTCCTAGAGGCCAGAGGACCTTATATCCCTGTGTATACTTTTCTACAGTAAATAAACTGAAGCACTATGACCCTTTAAGCATTTTACAAATGAAACAAGTGTATTAAATGTTACTTTGTGGAGATCTTTAAAGTATTTTGTTTATTATAATCAATTATTTAGCAGACAGCATTTTTCAAAGTAAGTTTTTGTAAAGTGAGTTTAAGTGTTATTTATGAAACTATTTAGTTAACACGCACCAAACAAAAATATGAAGCAAAGAGGCATAGGCTATAGTTGGCTCAGTTGCTTGATGATGCCAACTGTTTAACTTATGACTAATAACAATATGGGTTAACATTTCAGAAACACATATAGGCTGATTCTAAAAAGTCATGTGCAAAAACAGATCTGTAAAATCCCACAATAGTGTCCAGCATGTCTTAAGTAACATGAAGCCAAAGTTAGTGTGAGGTAAAACCAACAACCGCTCTTTTACATTCAATTGCCATTTTTCTTTCTTGTCTTCCATGATTTTTTATACATTTGAATTGTTAGAATAGTGATATTCGATCCGACAGCCCTCGTTATTTACTTAAAACAATGTTGTAAAGATCTCCAGAGAGCCTTTTTTTTTCTTCTTTTTTTTAAAACTCACCTCTGTTGTCATCTGGCTGTTTTCCCGAGGCATCAATTTGTTCTCTTCAAGAATTTCATTGTACATTTCAAAGAGCGTGCAAGCCACCTCATCATTTATCTTGGCCCTTTTATGTTGTGGACAATCTGTGATTCACTTGTTTGCATTTCGTTCGTTGCAAGTTCCATCTGAGCTTGCAACATTTTGAGCGCCAGTGATTTTACACCTGCATCGAAATAGCGGTCTTTGTATCTCGGTTCTATAATAGTGGCAACACATTACATTGGTTCTGTGTAAATCTCAATGAAATGATTGTTCACAGCCTCCAAGAGAGCGCTTTTACTGGTTTTAACTCCAAAGTCAATATGAGCGCTTTTAGTCAATAGTCGTTTTAAAGCATCAACTGAGGGAATAATGTAAGAAGCCAAAGCTTCAGATTGGCAAATTTCTTTTGTCAGTTGTTCATATGGAGCAAGGAGTGTGATTATGTTCTTGATCAAACACCACTGACTAGGCGTTAAGAGTTGCAGGTAACTCAAAATCAGAGGGATAAGCCCCAAGGGCTCTTTTCTGCACAAGCAAGCTTTGCAGCATATAGTATGTGCTGTTCCATCTAGTCAAAGCGTCT